>NW_026057582.1:37420046-37575209 GCF_023721935.1 Panthera uncia | reverse complement strand
GAGAGAGAGAGAGAGAGAGAGAGAGAGAGAGGGGCAGGGAGGGAGGGAGGGAAGGAGAGATGGGTCACATGGATAGGGATCTATTTTTGGCAGGACCCTGAGCTAGCTTTAACACTCCAGTCATCCATGGAGGGTGATGTGGTTCTAAGAGGTGCTGTAGCATTGTGGTTAAGAGAGTCTACTTTGCATATGGAGAAAAGTGACCTGAATTTAGACCCTCCCACTTGTTTGTTAGTTGTGTGAATATGGATAAGTAACCCCTTAGTGCCTTAATTTCTAGAACGGGGTTAGTAATGTTCATGTTCTTAGCACAGTGCTTTATACTTGATAAATATTGGGTAAATTAGTTGTTAAAGCTGATTGCATAGGAAAACTAAAATGATATGATTATTTTTGTGGTCTCAAGGATTTTTATACATATTTATAACTTTAATTTTTAAAGGCATATAGTCTTTAATTCCATAATTAAAGAGTCTTTTTCCAGTTTTGAGATATATTTGACATATAGCAAATATAAGTTTAAGGAGTATAGCATAATGATGTGACTTAAATTTTAAAATGATTATCACAATAAATTTAGTTAATATCTGTAACCTTATATAGATATAAAAAAAACTATTTTTCCTTGTGATCAGCACTTTAGGATTTACTGTTAACACTGTTATTAGGTATATATTAAAGTTAACTGTAGTCATCATGTAGTATATCACATCCCCAGTACTTAATTATTATACATTTGGAAGTTTGTACTTCTTGTCTACCTTCATCCACCTCCCCCATCCTCTGCCTCTGTTAATCATAAATCTGATCTCTTTTTTTATGCATTTTTTCTTTTTACTTGTATTTTTTTTAAGATTCAACTTATCAATGAGATCATACAGTATTTGTCTTTCTGACTTATTTCAATTAGTATCACGTTCTCAATGTCCACCCATGGTGTTATAATGATAGGGTTTCCCTTTTTCATGGCTCAGTAGTACTCCGTGTGTCTGTGTGTGTACCACAACTTATTTGTCCATTCATCTGTTGTTGAACACTTAGTTGTTTTCATGTCTTGGCTGTTGTAAATAGTGCTGTGAACTTGGGGGCGCAGATAGCTGCTTGACATAGTGATTTTGTTTCCTTTGGATATATACCCAAAAGTAGAATTGCTGGATTATATGGTAGTTCTATTTTTAATTATTTGGGGAATCTCCATACTGTTTTCCATAGTGGCTACACCAATGCATAATCCCACCAATAGTGCACTGTGTTCTTTTCCCTTAACATTCACAACAGGATTTACTATCTTTTGTCTTTTTGATGACATCTATTTTAACAGGTTTGAGGTGATCTCATTGTAGTTTTGATTTGCATTTCCCTGATAATTAGTGATGCTGAGCACCTTTTCATGTATCTGTTGGCTATCTGCTTTTTTTTTGAAAAATGTCTATTCAGGTCCTTTGCCCATTTTTAAATTGGATTTTTGGTTTTTGGCTATTGTAGGAGGTTTTGCTTTCTTTTAGAAAGTGTATCTTGGATATTAACCCCTTATCAGACAGATGGTTTGCAAATATTTTTTCCTATTCTGAAAATATTTGCAAATATTTTAAGTTTGTTGATATTTTCTGTGCAGAAGTTTTTCAGTTTGTAGTCCCACTTGTGGGCTTTTTTTTTTTTGTTTTGTTTTGTTTTTATTCTGTTCCTTGTGCTTTTGGTGTCATAGCCAAAAAATCAATGCCACAACTCATGTCATGGAGCTTCAGTCACATGTTTTCTTAGAGTTTTATGGTTTCTGGTCTTACATTTTAGTCTTTAATCCATTTTGAGTTCATTTTTGGTAAGTGGTAAAAGATAAGTGTGTAGTTTTGTTCTTTTTACATGTCAGTATCCAATGATCCCAGCACCATTTATTGAAGTGACTATCTTTTCTTCATTGAATATTCTTGGTTCCTTTGTCAAGTAATAGTTGACTATGTATGCATTGGTTTATATCTGGGCTCCTGATTGTTTCATTGGTCTATGTGTCTGTTTTTATGCCAGTACCATACTGTTTTGATTACTACACTTTATAATATAGCTTGAAATCAGGAAATATGATTCCCTCTGTTTTGTTCCTCTGAGATGGAAATAGTTTAAAGCTAGGAACTGGAACTTGGACATTGGTCTTGGCTCTGCTGTTAACTAGATATATTCTCTTTTACAAGTGCCTGAATCTGAGACTTCAGTCATTTACTTACAGAGGAAAAGTGTAGGGTCTGATGGTTGCTTCTGTACCTTTGGTGTTGATGGTGGATGTTTCCCATGAGATGCCTCCACACAGTGCAGTGTGGTGCTCTGCACTCTGTATCTGCTGGCTGGTTGAGTCTGTTAGAGGCTCTGGGATCATTGACTTGATTTCTCTGGGGCCCAGTTAGTTTCCTTGCATTTCAAGATTGTTTTCCTGGCCTCAGCTCATATGTTCTATGAATAAGAAGAAGGGCACTTCCCCAGTATGGTGTATGGAGCCATGCCATCATGACGATTAGGGAGGGAAACAGAAAGATGAAAAAAGGGGGTCACCTGATGCTAAGGAGTTAGACTGTGTTAATTGTCCAGGAGTCAAAAGGAGGGTGCTCTTAGGGACACTTCTCATAGTGGTCAACTCCTGCTAATCGTTGTCTGATTCTTAGTAATTTGCTCAACTAACTAATGGGGGAATTTGAATAAATCTTGGGATTCTGAATTGGCTCAAATGATTCCTTAATGGTTAGGCATGAAGAAACAAAACACGTTGTATAAGATTTGTGACCATTTAGGAATTTTCCTTTTTCTTTTGTTTGTTTTTACTTAAATTCCAGCCACCATACAGCGTAATATTAGTTTCAGGTGTACAGTTTAGTGATTCAACACTTCCATACAACACCCTGGGGTCATCACAACAAGTGCACTCCTTAATCCCCATTTTAAAATTAAAATAAAAAGAATTAAAATAAAATTAAAATAAAAAAAATCACTGCTGTTAGTGTGATTTGCATATTACTGAGGTGCAGAGATGGTGAATTAGGGCTTGGACCTGGGCTCCCAGAAGTTCAAGGTGGGCAGGCTTTTAACTACTACTAGAATCTCGTCCTTGAATAGCTGTTTGCCCAAGGTGTTGATTCTTATGTTGTGATGTTGACCAGCCAATCCTCTAAAGACACTGAAAGAAAGATTTAAACTTGGGTGTTTAATGAGCTGAACAACTTCTCACAGACATGCTTTTCTACTAGAAGATCCATCTTCCTCTGAAGACAGTAGTTATTTTCCCCTTTTACAAGAAAGATCTGATTTGCAAAAACCCAGTAAATTGAGGCAAAACGGTGAGACTTTCTGCCTTCAAGATTAATGAACCCCAAGTTTGGTATGTGTGCATATCCTCTGATCCCCATGGCCTACAGAATAAGATGGAACAAAAATTTGGGGCAATATTTTAATTCTCATTTAAGGCCAGAATGAGATCTTTAAAAACAGAAAGCTCTGAAAAGAATTATAGTACCCTCCTCTGTCATGTAATTCAGTGACAATAGAAAAATAAAATTCTAAGTCAAAATGTAAAGGAAGAAAGTTAAGATAAACATTTATAATTTTGTTTTTTTTTTTAAATTTTTTTTAATGTTTATTTAGTTTTGAGACAGAGAGTGCGAGCGAGGGAGGGCAGGGGAGAGAGAGAGGGAGACAGAATCCGAAATAGGCTCCAGGCTCTGAGCTGTCAGCACGGAGCCCAATGCGGGGCTAGAACCCATGAACAGTGAGATCATGACCTGAGCTGAAGTCAGACGCTCAACAGACTGAGCCACCCAGGTGCCCAACAGTTATAATTTTCTATAAGACTTTTTGATAATTTTTTTGAAATGTCAAATCAAATTCTTTAATTATTCATCTTCCCCTCCCCTCTTTGTTCCTGCTTTGCTGTTGCACTGCCAGTGGGTGTTCCTAGCCTGCCTATTTGGTTAACACTGTACTTCCTGCCCAGAAAGTAGCATTTCCTCAAATATGACACTTGGATCACCTGCATCACATCACATGGGGAACTCAGTAACTAAAGATTCCAGGGGACCTCATGCTTTTCCCAGACATAACTCATCAAAGTATCTGGGGATGGAATCTGTTTCTTAATGAGGTCTTCAGGTGATGATTGTACAAACAAAGCTTAAAAAGTGTGCTTAGGGGTGCCTGGATGGCTCAGTCGGTTAAGTGTCCAACTTCAGCTCAGGTCATGATCTCCAGTCCGTGAGTTCAAGCCCCACGTCGGGCTCTGTGCTGACCGCTCAGAGCCTGGAGCCTGCTTCTGATTCTGTGTCTCCCTCTCTCTCCCTGCTCATGCTCTGTATCTCAAAAATAAAGGAAAAAAAAAAAAACGTGTTTAGAGTGTTCTAACGCAAAATGGCTTATGATTATTGGGAGAACTTATTAAAAAACAAAACAGGTGAGTGGTTACCCAGGGGAAAGGTCATGATTGGGAAAGACATGAGAAAGGGGATTTTGTGATGCTGCTAATGTTTTGTCCATCTGGCTACTGATTTTAGGACTAATTACAGGTGAAAATTCATCCACCTGTAATACTTATGATGTATGCACCTTTCTGTGTGTGTGTTAAACTTCAGTAAAAAGCAACACGAAACAAAAATACAGATGGTCCCTCATAGCTTCTGCTTATTTAAGTAGCCTGGGAGAGACCTCTGGAATGTGTTGATGAAAAGCTCCATTATGATTCTGTTGAGAATTTTATGCTAGAATTATATGCTGTTGAGAATTATGTGCACTGCCAGTGCAATTCAATAGGAATATAATACAAGTCACATCTATATTTTAATTTTTTCTAGTAGCCACGTTAAAAAAGTACAGCGAAACAGGTGAAATTAATTAAAATTTTTTTAGCTCATTGTCATTTAAACATGTAAGCACTATAAAAATTGAGATACTTTGGGGTGCCTAGTGGCTCAGTTGGGTAAGCATCCCACTCTTGATTTTGGCTCAGGTCATGATCTCACAACTGATCTCACAGTTGTGGCATTAAAGCCCCACATCAGACTCAGTGCTGACAGCGTGGAGCCTGCTTAGGATTCTCTGTCTGCCTTTTCCCCACTTGCTCTTCCATGCTTGCTCTCTTGCTCTGTCTCTCAAAAAAAAAAAAAAAAATTAAAAAAAAATTAAAATTGAGATATTTTGTATTTTTTTCCACATTAGATCTTTGACATTTAGTGTATGATTTGCACTTTCAGCACATCTGAGTTTGGACTAGCTGCTTTTCAAGTGCTCAAGAGCCACATGGGGCCAGTGATTGCTGTATTGCATAACAAAGTTTTAGACAGTCCCTTAATCTGAAAATGCTGGAACTAAGATGTTTCAAGCAAGCTATTTTGCTTGTAATCTGAGTCACCCTTTGATTCGTAAATCTTTCTCTCAAAACTCTTCCTTCATGAATTCTTGTCACTCCCTTACTCCCTTCCTTCCCTGTTACTCCCACTAATTAAGGCTTTCCTGACCCCGTGACTCCTTCCTAGGCTATTAAGAAATTCTTCCTACCTTTTCTCTTTTCCAAACCAATTTGCTATATGTGTTCCATTGTTGTTACAATATAATTTTCACCATGACCCTCCTCTGGACCATAATACCTCCAGGATATAACCAAGAATTTGCAAATTGGAAGGGAGTTTAACATTCATGAATATCAACTATAACACGTATTATACTTTTTACAAAGTATATTCCCACATTGCATGCACTTTGAACTTGTACTCACCCTGTGACGTAGGCACTTTTATGCTCATTTTGCAGATGATAAAATGAAGCCCATCATAACCACAAGAAAATAAAAGTAGTAAGAGGCAGAGCTAGGCTCCCATCCAGGTCTTTGACTCTACATTCCATGCTCCTCTGCATCATACTCTCTTGGATAATCTGATCCTGTATCCCATAACACAGAAGAGAAAAATTCTGATTGCTCACCACTAACAGGGCTAGTGTTAGCTGATACACCACTAATGATGGAAGGACACTGCATTAGGAGCAGTTCATTTTAGTGTTGATAGCTGATTTTTAGAGAGCTGTGTCATTAATGTTCAAATCCTGCAGCCTAATTCTCAAGGTTCTCCATAATCTGGCACTAAGCTGCATTTTCAGTCATATTTCCCGCTTCTGTAGCCACATGGCATATTTTATACTCTCATCCACATTCTGTCATTCTCTGGCCATACCATTCACTTTGAGTGATGGCTTCTTCTCTTTAGCACAGAATTCTATCTATTCTCCAGAGACTAGCTGTGAGCCCCATCTGTCTACAGATGGGCACTTTTTCCTCTGAATCTGGTACCATGTTGGCTCTTTGCTATTACTGGTTACATGATTTGCTCTTGGATTTAATTATCACATGCTCATAGTAGAAGATAGTAGAGAATCTAAATCTTCGAAGTTTTAATGATCCCTTTCATGTCCACCTACAGAGACCTTAGATAAAATCTTGAAAAGCTAGCAATATTTATTTACCATTAAGTATTCTCATTAATGTGTCTGCATTTCTTCCATAATGGAGGCTGCCCAAAACTATGCTTGAATCATTGCTCCTCAGGTAAGCAATGGAGTTACAGTTGAAAGTGTCTGAGGAAATTGGGATCTGACACAGATTTTGGTGTTGGATACCTGCACAGATCACTGACAACTCATTGTACACAAGGGCGCTTCCTGAATGGTTGTCATGGGTGACCAAACCAGGTTTGGTGAGATCAATAAGTAGTAAGTGTGCTCCAGGAATAGCTCCTCTGTCTGAGGGAATCTTCATCACAGCAGTTAGAAACAGGGTTTGCCCTAGCTCTTCAGGGAAAGTACAGCAACCATGAGGTTTGTTACACCTGAGCAGACAACTAGTTCACTCAACACAGAGTGCCTCTGGAAACAGTGCTTTTTCTTTAGAGGGAAGTGAGAATCACTCAGCCAGCAGTTTCAAAGAAAAAAAAATTTAGAACCTTCTTTTATTAGTCCTCTACTCTCTTTCCTTCAATGTAATTAAACCATATTAAATTAAACCTTTACTCTGCACTGGCTATGAGCCACCATCATGGGCTATACTGAAAATATATGTAGATCTGGAAACTGAATCTTAGAAGGATTCATGGAGGACTCATTTGCCTTCCAGGTAATTCATTTGAATTTCAGAGGAGGACATTGAGGTAGGGAGAGAAGGTGGCAGGAGTGGTGAGTGTGCTTACCTCGTCTGGAGACAATATAAGAAAAAATAGGAATACTTAGAGCTTGAACACCCTTTACCTGACTTCCTTGCCTAATAGAGCAAGAACAAAGGGGGACTGCCACTCCTCTTAGGGCCTTTGTGTCAATCACAAAGGCTAGAGCACATTCTTCTAGGTGAAAAAGCTACCTCTGCTCTTTCTGAAAGTTTGGTTTAATCTGGAAAGTTATTACATTTTCTTAGTTTATTGGGCACAAAAACTGCAATTTGAGTCCAGCAGTGAAAACAGTACTCTTAGCATTCTGCGATTACTCTTCCCATTGATGCCCCTAAGCCTTCCCATTATTTCAAACCCTGATTTCTACCACTACTCAAGTCCAGAATGATGGCATCCACATGGGTGATGATGGTAAAGAATCTTGAATGGTAAAGAATTCTTGAAGAATCTTGAATCTCTTAGTGCGTTAGCATCTACAGATTCCATGCCTCACAAAACTGCAAACATCAAAGTTTCTCAGGTTTCTAGAGTGGCAGTTTTGCTTCTGAATTGGATCCTTGGCAATCCTGGATAAATTCCATGGGCTAGAAATTAATCTTCTGATATTACTTTTTCTGAAAAACCTAACCCAGAAGTCATCTCTTTTACCAAACCCTACCAGACAGTCCTCTGAAAGAAAACCATTTCTTCTCTAAACTCCATAACATTTTATGGACAATCACAGTTTTGAGCAAGAGCATTTAGATTATAATGGCAACACCTATCTTCTCTCCCTTCAGTCACTCCTAAGATGGTAGGTTCTTGCCTGATTTCTTCTTTGATCCCTCATAGTGCTTGATACAACTCCTTTGCATATCAGAGTAGCTATAATGAAATTGAAAGAGCTGTGGACAAGCCATTAGGATATGAGTTCTTCTCCTGACATTGACACCACAAAGCATTCTTGCCTCAGGTGAGTTATACCATATATCCATCTGTGCGTATTTCCCTAATAAGGGTGAGTTGCTACTGACCATTTCTGCTGTGAAATTCTGTAACGTTGTGTAAGTACTTTGACCCTTGTTCAGATAGGATTTTAGATGCCAGTAACATGGAAATAATAAGTAGCAAAACTGTATTAAAAACAGGGTCATGAGAGACCATTAAGTGTAGGGTTTAAGAGTGCAGGCTCAGGGCACTTGGGTGGTTCAGTCAGCTAAGTGTCTGGGTCATGAGATTGAGCCCTGTGTCAGGCTCTGTGCTGGGCATCGAGCCTGCTTGAGATTCTCTCCCTCTCTCTCCCTTTGTCTCCCTCCTCCCCCCCCCCCCAAAAAAAAGTGCACGCTCTGCGGTTACACATTTTGGGTTCAGATCCTGGTATCACCACTGACTTGGTGTGTAACTTCTCTATTTGTTAGTCATTCAATTTTCACCATCTAGAAAATGGGGACAATACTACCTGTCTTGCAGAGTTGTTGCAAGATTTAAGCAAGTTAATTTGGGTAGTGTTTCGAATGGTGTTTGGCACATGGTGTGTCCAATGAATGTTGGCTATTAAAGTTATGGTGATGATGATTTCTGAAAGTCTGAGTTCTTAGTCTATGCAAATCAAAATTTGGGAGAAGTCACACTTTCAAGATGTATTGTGACTTTTATTTTCCCAGGACCTGTCTTGGTGGTAAGTACATTGTATGCCTATTAGTGTTTTCCAGTTTGTGTGTCATTCCTCTTTCAATAGCAAGGTAGATGCTGCAAACTCCTGAGATTTGTATTAGCACATGTGAGGCTCCTATCTCTTGGTAGGCCCTGACTCCTTTACAAGTCTATAAACAAGAAGCCTATTGGCTGCATATTCTGTTTGCCCATATAGACTTTGCTTCACCCTTCATCATGCTGATTTTTGTTTGAGAAGGCTGATCTCCATGGATCCCTGGGCTCCCATGTCTTTCTGGTTAGATTCAGCCAGAGGGAGGTACAGAGAGGCAATCAGAAGGCAGAGGGTGAGGGAGAAGTTACAGTGTTTATTCTCTGCTCCCGTTTTGGCTGGACTGCAGTCTGTGAAATGCCATACCTTCTCTCAAGCGGCTTTTCTACAACTTCTTGCTGTAGTCCAATGGCGCCTTCAGATCTGAAGGACTCCTCAGTGTTGCTTGTTTTATGTACTACCCCTTCTTGTTAAATCTTATCACATCTTGGTGTAGTCCCCTTATTGAATGAGCTTTAACTGCTATTGAGTATACTTTTTTCTAGTGGGTACACATAAATAGGGTTGATGCCTCCCAACCAACTTATGGATGAGAAGTCTCTGGAACATTTTAACCTGATCCTACAACTCTGAGGTTCATATTTAGCCCCTTCCAAGTCTAAATCCATGGGATATGGAGAGCACTGCTTAAGGAGCAGGACAGACATTTCCTAGATAGTTAAACACTATTATCTTCAGTGTAAACCTCAACAGAGAAAAGAACTGAATGGATTTGACCACAAGTTTTATGACTTTTGGAATACTTTGGGTTATAAAGGAACTTCTCAACATGAATTCTGTTTTTATGTTGTATTGAGGAAATATTTAGTGATCTTGGATGAGAGAGCCAGGAATGAAATGTCTGGGTGGGCTAGTGGTGGTGTGCTGGTGCTCATGGTGAAGTCATTGAGCTCATGGCCAAGGGAAAGGTTGGAGGGAGAGGCATGGCAATGGTCTACCACGGGAGGGACTGGGCCTTAGGTGTGCTAGACTTCTCTGCTTTTGATAGGTTCATTGTAGAAACTTCCTCTTGTTGAGAAAGTTTGAAAGGCTTAAGGGCTTTAATTAGATAACATTTAGCAGAAGGCAAAGTATAACATTGGTACCCATACAAAAGAGGGCTGTGGTTTGTAAGAACTTGACTTTGGCTGGCACTTGAGAGATAAGGAAACATAAATCCTTCAGTCAGATGCTTTTATGGGAACCACTTTCCTTGATGGATTAGTTTATGTAAAAAGCTCCAGTGAAGAATAGCATTAGAAATCTCTGCCTGTTTGATTTTACTGTTAGAATTTTATTAACTTGGTTCAGTGGTGAACTGGTCCAAGCAGGATGTAGTTGTGAGGTTGAAGTTACATGTGGTTTATTCAGTTTCTGCAGTTTTCCAGCTTGGGGTCTGTATTTCAAACCGTGGGAATAAATCTCTCTTCCTCTGTTTATAGATGTCTCTGGACTCCACCACTAGAATTAGCATCATAGTTCCCATGGCAACTAATGTACTTGTAAGAAGGGAAGAAAGGAAAGGGACTAAATAAAATGACACAACTACACCTGAAAAACAAATTATTTATGAACTTGAACATAGAGTCATAAAATGAGGGCTTAGGGAGAAGGGTATTACACATATAAGGTCTTTGGTGTAAGACATTTGTGATTCATCCACTATTGTATTACTTTTGGTTGATTCAGCTGCCTCAAACTCACTGCTGGTCTTCTCTTTCCTCCATTACCCCTCTCTTCTCAGATTCAGTGGAGAACATTATCAGGGCTAAGACTACTCATAGTCCAAAGTGCTTACCTCTGCAGGGCACCTTGGATGAGATCACCCCAAAGTCATATGGACCCTCTGTTACCTTCAAAACAGGAGTTCTAGACTTAGGCTGTTCACAGTCTGTGTCTCGTTTCCTGTAACTTTATTTTGTCTCATTCAGGAGTTGAAAAAAGGAGGGTTTATTCTGTTCAGAGCAAGGTTTTTGTATTTCTTACTAAATTTTGCCAGCTTCTTTCTTCCTTACTCATATCCCAAACGTATGTGAAGACCAGATAGTAAGAGCTGACTGCTATTGATCAGTGCATTCTGGAAAAAAAAAAAAAAAGAAGGAAAACAACCCTACATTCCAAAGATCCTGTGACATAATTAGGTCTTAACCCAGGCTTGAGAATCAACCAACAAAGTAGGGAAGGCTGACTCAATGATATTGCACTTACTTTGTGTCAACCTGTTTTTCCTATTATGTCAACATCTATTAATCTGTGCTTTAACAGCTCCCCTTTTCTTCCAAGGTGTATTACATCTGCTGACTCAGCCTGTACATTTTCCTCGGTCCTTCTAGCATAACCCAAACCTTTGGTAATCAAGAATAAGTAAAATTTCCAAAATAATTTGGGGACTCACATAAGGTTGCTAGCTTTTTAATTGGCAAAATAAGGATATCAAAAGAAAATCAACCATTTACTAATACCACACATTATAAAAACTTTTTTCATACTAAAGAAGTTGGAAGTACTAAGCTTAGAATCAAGAATAATTCTTAAAGGCCATCTTACCCAGCACATGCACATGTATAAATTTGCACATACACTTTGATCATTATTATTATTATTTTTATTGTGGACCTGGGAAACCTTGTCATGAATCATCAGTGGACCAGATTATTATGTTTAGAATACTTCATCATGCCTTATTAACCATGGTCCTGCTTAAAATAGTTCATTTTGTTTCAGTTTTGAAAGGGCCTAATTTGGGAGAAAATCCAGAATAAAATCCAAAATAACTCAGTCTTAGTTATTACCATAACCCCTAATTCTTTTTTTTTTTTTAACTTTGTTTATTGAGACAGAAACAGCATGAGTAGGGGAGGACATGGAGAGAGGGAGAGAATCCCAAGCAGGCTCTGTGTTGCCAGTGCAGAACCCAGTGTGGGGCTCCATCTCACGAAACCATGAGATTATCACCTGAGCCAAAACCAAGATTCAGACGCTTAACTGAGCCACCCAGGTACCCAATCATAAACCCTAATTCTTTTCAAAAATTTATTTAATTCCAGTGTAATGAACATACAGTGTTAATATTAGTTTCAGGTGTACAGTATTATTCAACAATTCTGTATATTACTTGGTGCTCCTCAGAATAAGTGCACTCTTAATCCTCATCACCTATTTCATCCATTCCCCCACCCATCTTTCTGATAACCATCAGTTTGTTCTTTATAGTTAAGAGTTTGATTTTTGTTTGTTTCTTTGATCATTTGTTGTGTTTCTTAAATTCCATACAGATATTATATGGTATGTCTTTTGCTGACTTATTTCACTTAGCATTATGCCCGGGAGATCCATCCATATTGTTGCAATTGGCAAGATTTCATTATTTGTTATGGTTGAATAGTATTTCAGTGTGTGTGTGTGTGTGTGTGTATCTCAAATATTCTTTATCCATTCATCTATCAATGGACATTGGGTTGCTTTCATTTTTTGGCTATTGTATTTAATGCTGCAATAAACATAGTGGTGCATGTATCTTTTTTTTTTTTTAATGGATGCATGTATCATTCTGAATTAGTGTTTTCGTTTTCTTTGGGTAAATATTCAGTAGTGGAATTACTGCATCATCTGGTAATTTTATTTTTAATTTTTTGAGGAACCTCCATACTGTTTTCCACAGTGGCTTTAACAGTTTGCATTCCTACCAGCAGTGCCAGAGGGTTTCTTTTTCTCCATATCCTCGCCAGCACTTGTTTTTTGTGTTTTTGCTTTATCATTTTGACAGGTGTGAGGTGATACATGATTGTGGTTTTGATTTTCATTTCCCTGTTGGTGAGTGATGTTGAGCATCTTTTCATGTGTCTGTTGGCAATCTGTATGTTTTCTTTGGAGAAATGTCTATTCATGACTGCTGCCCCTTTGTTCATTGGATTATTTGGGGTTTTTTTGGTATTGTGTAAGTTCTTTATATATTTTGGATATTAACCCTTTATCAGGTATGTCATTTGCAAATATCTTCTCCCATTTAGTAGATTGTCTTTTAGTTTTGTTGATTGTTTGCTTTGACGTGCAGAAGGTTTTTATCTTGATGAAGTCCCAATAGTTCATTTTTGCTCTTATTTCCCTTACCTCAGGAGACATAACTAGAAAAATGTTGTTATAGCTGAGGTCAAATAAATCACTGCCTATGCTCTCTTCTGAGATGTTTGCGGTTTCAGGTTTCAGATCCTGAACCCATTTTGAGTTCATTTTTGTGTATGCTATAAGAAAGTAGTCCAGTTTTATTGTTTTGCATGTAGCTGTCCAGTTTTCCCAGCACTGTTTGTTGAAGAGACTGTTCTTTGCCCATTGAGTATTTTGTCTTTTTTTGTTCTAAATTAACTGACTAAATAATCATGGGTTTATTTATGGGCTCTCTGTTTTGTTCTGTTGATATGCATGTCTATTTTTTTGTGTCATTACCATACTGTTTTGATTATTATAGCTTTGTAGAATATCTCGATATCTGGGATTGTGATAACTGCAGTTTTGTTCTTTTTCCAGATTACTTTGGCTATTTGGGGTCTTTTTTGGTTCTATACAAATTCTAGGTTGATCTAGTTCTGTGAAAAATGCTGTTGGTATATTGATAGGGATTGCATTAAATCTGTAGATTTAATATTTAAATTTTATTTAGATTTAAAAATTTGTTAATATTTAACAATATTGTTCTTCCAATCCATGAGCATGGAATATCTTTCCATTTGTTTGTGTCATCTTCAGTTTCTTTCATCACTGTTTAATAGTTTTCAGAGTGCAGGTCTTTCAGCTCCTTGGTTAAGTCTATTCCTAGCTATTTTATTATTGGTGCAATTGTAGATGGGATTGTTTTCGTAATTTCTCCTTCTACTTCATTATTAGTATATAGAAATGCAACAGATTTCTACACATTTACTTTGTTTCCTGTGACTTTATGGAATTTATCAGTTCTAGTAGTTTTTTTGGTAGAGTCTTTAGGGTTTTTTTATATAAAGTACCATGTCACCTGAAAATTGTGAAAGTTTTACTTATTACTGATTTGGATGTCTTTTATTTCTTATCTGATTGTTGTGGCTAGGAATTTCAGTACTATGTTGCACAAGAGTGGTGATATTGGATATCCTTGTCTTTTCCTAATCTTAGGGGAAAAACTGTAAGTTTTTCATCACTGAGTATGTTGTTCACATATGGCCTTTATTATGTGGAGGCATGTTCCCTCTAAACCTATTTGTTGAGAGTTTTTGTCATGAATGGGTGTTGTGCTTTGTCAAATGCTTTTTCTGCATCTATTGAAATAATCATATGTAACTTCTAATTCTTTTTTTTTATTTTAAATTTTTTTGAAAGCAAGAGCATGTGCATGGCGCTTGTGTGAGTGGGGGAAGGGCAGAGGGAGAGGGAGAGAGAATCTTAAGCAGGCTCCGTGCCCAGTGTGGAGCCTGATATGGAGCTTGATCTAATGACTGTGAGATCAATACCTGAGCTGAAATGGAGTTGGACACTTAAATGACTGAACCACCCAGGCACCCCTGTAACTTCTAATTCTTAACACAATAAGTACCTGATATACACAGCGGACTCAAAAAATTCTTGTTGAATATGTGAATGATTGAAGGCTAAACCTTGTCCATTTTCTTCTCCCTAAGTTTGGCCAGTTTGTGATTTAGTGCTTCAGTTTATCTGTCGTTTCCTCTGTGACATATTGGTATGGGCAAACAAAGCAGATTAAGAAGAAATGAATTTCTTCTTCAATTGAGGATTGTGGTGTATCTTGTATTAATGGGTATCTTAGACTGTTTGGGCTGCTACAACAATGTACCACTTATAAACAACCTAATTTTATTTCTCACAGTTCTGGAGGCTTGGAAGTCTGAGATCAGGTGCCAGCATGGTTGGCTGAGGGCCCTCTTGTGGATCACAAACATCTTGTTGTATCCTTACATGGTAAAAGGGTAGGGACCTATGTGTAGCGTTTATAAGGTACTAGTACCACATATGGGGGCTCCACTCTCATGACCTAATCACTTCCCAATGGCCCCATCTACTAACACCATTACATTGGGTGTTAAGATTCCAGCATGTGTTTTGGGGGCTGGTGTGGGGAGTGGGGGGACACATGCATCCAGGCCATAATAGTTGAATACGTTCATTTGGCAGATTCCAGCTTTGCTGTAGGTAATATCCACACTTCAGTACCACCTCTACTTGGTACATATCCAGACTTGGGCTCCAAATTTGGCAGCTAATTTGTGTTTTGTTTGTATTCTGTCCCAGATGACTCAAGTTGCAAAGTGAATAAATGACTAGAGTAATAGATATGAGTGAATTGCATGATATGGTTAAAATTACTGAGCCATCTTCTGGTCCATTGTGTTTTCAGAGAAGAAAATTATAAATCATGGCTTAATGTTGCTCTTATTTGAATGTTTAATTCTTCAGCTTTTACAAATGATTCAGCATTTGGCTTTTCAGAGTTTTTTTTTCCTCATGGGTTAATGATTCTCAATTTCTCTAAAATGTTTTAGCCCATTTTTAATCCTGTCAACATATTTGTTTTAACTGCAAGATAGCTTAGGATATGTAGTGGGTTGTTATACCTTAGAAAGAAATGAGAAACTTTCAGACTTGGAAGAAACCAGAGGTTCATTGAGTTGACTGTTTCCCAAGCCATCTGAATGTGTGGGCAAAACTTCCCTAATGATTACAAGAGGATGAACCTTACTAGGTTGTAACTAATTTGACCAGGATGCCATTGTTAAGGATAAGAACATGGAGGTCCAATTTCTTCACTAGATAGCCCTTCTCTTTGTCAGTGTTAGAGGTAGTTATGTTACTGAGGAGTAGTGTGTAGGTAAGGTGAGCAGTGTATTCCCCTATGCTCTGGCTTCTATCAAGAGGGATTTATTTTCTTTCCACACTTGGCCACTCTCCCAACCCTCCTCACATATTACTTCGATTAGCAGTTTGGCAACTTTAGAAAATGAGCTAGGTATGTTCAAGTGGCCATTCTTCCCTCTCTTGTTCCATACCAGGGATCAGTCTACCCATAGGGGCAAACAGTCTGATGTGCTCCTCCATGCTATAGATTTATTGTGGTGCCTCCAACACAGGCTTCCATTTCCAGTACTTCCCATGTCTGCATGGGCAGAGCTGTCGAATCTGGGGATTCATTGTCATGAAACTCAGTATTGCCATACATACGCCATGTTCTCTGATAATTCTATCGAAAACAAAGCTGACATTTTGATTCTCATCTTTTTAGCTCCTCAGTCACTCTAGATTTTAAAACTTGGGCAAGGAAACACGATATAATTGCTTGGATCTCTACAAACTCTAACTTAAACTGTCTTACAGAGGTGCAGTAATCTTCAGTATATTGGCTGTAGAAGGATCCCAGACTTCCCCAAATGTCAGCATCTGAGGATTGAATAGAGACCTCTGCGATCATTTTTCTCATTCCTCTGCTTCTGGGCAGCTTCACGGCCGGCAGCGTGCTGAGAAGAGATGCCTGCTTTGAAAGCTCTGGGTTCATCTAATGCTCTACTACCAGGGAATGCCTGTAGCGTGTAGTCAAATAGGCAATTTGGAGTGGGTACTAGAGAAAACACTCCTTTCTGTCCTGGGTTTGTTGCTGTCTCCAGCTGAGGGCTCCTGGGAAACTTGGTTTGCTTTGATTATAACCCTTACCTACTGGCCCTTTTAAAGGTTTTATGCACTTATACTCAGTTTGTGTATAGTGATAATGAACTCTGGCCTAGTTGGCATGCTATTCAATTATTGACGCCACACAGTCTCCCATTCCTTTCTGACTAGAAATTCAGTCAGAAAACCAAAAGGTAGACTGATTTCAAATGAACAATTCCAGCAATCACATGAATCAGAATTAGAAAAAGGTAGAGTGTCATATCTGCCGATTCCAAAACATGGATGTTTTTAGAGTTATTTCTCAAGTTAGGAAGCACCCCCAATCATCTTTTAAATATTCCGTAACTCTGAAATAAGATTGAAATATTTAAAATAGCTTTTTTATCTTGTGTGATTAAAGAAGAAATATATGTATACTGAAATCAGAAAATGTATTAGCATGAAGCAAATAGAGAATCAGCAATCGTACCACACAGATAGTCACTGATAGTATTGATGCATTTTTCTGTACTTCTTTGCTATACACACACATGCTCACTTTGGAGGGCTTATTCCATACACACAGTTTTGTAACCTATTTTTTTCTGTGACCTAATTTTAATGTTTATCCTGATAGACAACCTCAAGCACATTTCTGTGTATCAAGATAAAGCTGGAAATAGGCAGCCACAGAATTAATGTTTCCTGAAAAGAGGCTCAGCCTCTGGTGTTTGATGAAGCTCACTCACAGTGTGTGGTGACAGGGGAGCTAAGTCTCAGGATGAGAATCACTGAAGCAAATACCAATTTGGACAAGATAGATAAAGGGATGTTGTCAGAGGGACTGCCCTCTCAAAGATAATTAAATCTTTCCAGAGGTTAATCTGGCCAACCAGCATAATACCTAGAGATGAAAAACCTTTCTTTCATTGTCACCGAACAGCTGTCAAACACAAGTGATAAGAAGGTGGGGAAAATGAGTGATAATTGGAGCTTGAGGATCTGTGTTATAAGTTTCAGTGACAGTGTTGGCATTACCCTAGAACTCTCTTGTCAGCAAATGAGATCTTCCTGTGCACACACCAATCAATTTACTTCCT
The DNA here is from genome assembly GCF_023721935.1 of Panthera uncia. NCBI lineage: Eukaryota > Metazoa > Chordata > Mammalia > Carnivora > Felidae > Panthera > Panthera uncia. The sequence continues at coordinate 37,557,582 of NW_026057582.1, read as the reverse complement.
GCAGCCCTTGTCCCAGTCAGGGCTGTAGCACAAGGCTGAGAGCACACAGTTTTGGCTGCTTCAGAACCCTGCCTAAATTGTAGTAGTGTTAGCAGTACCAGTTAGAAACCGTCCAAGGCAGAGGGGGTTTTTCATGAATAGACCACGATTCCTTTTTCCCTTAACGACTAAGTGATATAATAAAAGGAATATAGTAAAATACACACAATTGTTTTGTGCAAGCAGTATCAGTTATGTTTGTTCTGACTCTTCAGAAGTACCTAAAATAACTGGAGGCTTGGCTGAAATTCATTTTTTACTTTCTAAATGCTGCCTTATATCTAGAAATAAATGAGATAATTTAAGTGATATTTTAACTATAAATATAACATATAGTAAATAGACACATATTTAAAAATTCAAACAGTGTGGGAAGATATAAAATGAAAAGTAATTCTCCTTTACCTTCCTCAGAGATTACAAGGCACTGTCCATAGGTAAGCACTATTTTTCGCATGTATCTTTTTTCCCCCCAAGATTGTATTTAAATACAAGTTAGTTAAAATACAGTCTAATATTGGTTTCAGGAGTAGAATTTAATGATTCATCACTTACGTGTAACACCCAGTGCTCATCCCAACAAGTGCCCTCCTTAATGCCCATCACCCATTTAGCTCATCTCCCCCTCCCCCCACCGCCCTCCAGCAACCCTCAGTTTTCTTTCTTTCTTTTTTTTTTTTTTTTTTTTAACATTTATTTATTTTTGAGACAGAGAGACAGAGCATGAATGGGGAGGGTCAGAGAGAGGGAGACACAGAATCTGAAGCAGGCTCCAGGCCCTGAGCTGTCAGCACAGAGCCCGACGCGGGGCTTGAACTCACGGACCGCAAGATCATGACCTGAGCCAAAGTTGGACGCCCAAGCGAATGAGCCACCCAGGCGCCCTGCAACCCTCAGTTTTCTGTATATAAGATTCTCTTATGGTTTGCCTCTTTCTCTGTTCTTATCTTATTTTTTCCTTCTCTTCTCCTATGTTCATCTGGTTTGTTTCTTAAACTCCACATATGAGTGATATCATATGGTATTTTTCTTTCTCTGTTTTATTTCACTTAGCATAATACACTGAGGTTTCATCTATGTCATTGCAAATGGCAAGATTTCATTCTTTTTGATGGGTGAGTAATATTCCATTTGTGTGTGTGTGTGTGTGTGTGTGTGTGTGTACACACACCACTTTTTCTTTATCCATTTATCAGTCAATGGATATAGGGACATTTGGGCTTTTTCCATAATTTGGCTTTTGTTGATAGTGCTGCTGTAAACATTGGGATGCATGTGCCCCTTCAAATCAGTATGTTTATATCCATTGGATAAATGTCTAACACTATAACTGCTGGGTTATAGGATAGTTTTATCTTTAACTTTCTGAGGAACCTCTATATTGTTTTCCAGAGTGGCTACACCAGTTTTCAGTCCCACCAACAGTGCAAGAGGGTTACACTTTCTCCATATCCTCGCCAACATCTGTTGTTTTCTGAGTTGTTAATTTTAGTCATTCTGATAGGTGTGAGGTGGTATCTCATTGTGGTTTTGATTGTATTTCCCTGATAAGTGATGTTGAGCATTTTTTCATGTGTCTGTCAGACATTTGTATGTCGTCTTTGAAGAAGTATCCCTTCATGTGTTTGGCCCATTTCTTAACTGGGATATTTGTTTTTTGGGTGTTGAGTTTGATAGGTTCTTTATAGATCTTGGATGTTAGCCCTTTATCTGATATGTCATTTGCAAACATATTCTCCCATTCCATTGGTTTCTTTTTAGTTTTGTTGATTGTTTACCTTGCAGAAGCTTCGTATCTTGATGAGGTCTCAATAGTTCATTTTTGCTTTTGTTTCCCTTGCCTCCAGAGACATGTCTAGTAAGAAGTTGCTGTGGCCAACATCAAAGAGGTTGCTGCCTGTGTTTGCCTCTAGGATTTTGATGGTTTCCTGTCTCACATATAAGTCTTTCATCCATTTTGAATTAATTTTTGTGTATAGTGTAAGAAAGCGGTCCAGTTTCCTTCTCTATGTTGCTGTCCAGTTTTCCTAGCACTATGTGTTGAAGGGGCTTTTTCCCCCCCATTGGACATTCTTTCCTGCTTTGTTGAAGATTAGTTGACCATATAGTTGTGGGTCCATTTCTGGGTCTTCTCCTCTGTTCCATTGATCTATGTGTCTGCTTTTGTGCCAGTACCATACTCTCTTGGTGATTACAGCTTTGTAATACAGCTTGAAGTCTGGAATTGTGATTCCTCCCACTTTGTTTTTCTTTCTCAAAATTACTTTAGCTATTTGGTATCTTTTTTAGTTCCATACAAATTTTAGGATTGTTTGTTCTAGCTCTGTGAAAAATGCTCGTGTTGTTTTGATAGAGATTGCATTGAATGTAGATTGCTTTGGCTAGTATTAACATTGTTAACAAAATTTGTTTTTTCCAATCCATGAGCATGGGATGTTTTTCCATTTCTTTGTGTCATCTTCATTTTCTTTCATAAGCTTTCTATAGTTGTCAGCATACAGATCTTTCATCTCTTTGGTTAGGTTTATTCCTAGGTATCTTATGGTTTTTGGTGCAATCATAAATGGGATTGATTCCTTGATTTCTCTTTGTGCTGCTTCATTATTGGTGTACAGAAATGCCCCCAATATCTGTACATTGATTCTGTATCCTGTGACTTTGCTGAATTGCTGTCAGTTCTAGAAGTTTTTTGGTGGAGTCTTTTTGGGTTTTCCACATAGAGTATCATGTTGTCTGTAAATAGTGAAAGTTTGACTTCTTCCTTATCAATTTGGATGCCTTTTTTTTTTTTTTTTTTTTTTTTGTTATGTGGTTCCTGAGGCTAGGACTTACAGTACTGTGTTGAACAGCAGTGGTAAGAGTGGACATCCCTGTTGTGTTCCTGACCTTAGGGGAAAAGTTCTGAGTTTCTCCCCATTGAAGATGATATTAGCTGTAGGTGGGGCTTTTTTTTTTTTAATCCACATTTTTTTTTTGAGAGACAGAGTGAGACAGAGCACAAGTGGGGGAGGGGCAGAGAGAAGGAGACACAGATTCTGAAGCAGGCTCCAGGCTCTGAGCAAGTGTTCAGCACAGAGCCTTATGTGGGGCTCGAACCCATGAACCGTGAGATCATGACCTGAGCCGAAGCTGGTCGCTTAACCAGTGGCCACCCAGGCACCCCTAGCTGTGGGTCTTTTGTATATGGCCTTTATGATGTTGAGGTATATTCCTTCGGTCCCTACTTTCTTGAGGGTTCTTATCAAGAAAGGATGCTTTATTTTGTCAAATGCCTTTTCTGTATCTATTGAGATAATCATATGGTTCTTATTCTTTCTTTTATTAATGGAGTGTATCACATTGATTGACTAATACTGAACCATGACTTGATTGTGGTAAGTGATTCTTTTAATGTACTGTTGGATGGTATTTTTGCTAGTATTTTGTTGAGAAACTTTGTGTCCATGTTCATCAGGAATATTGGCTTGTAGTTTTCTTTTTTAGTGGAGTCTTTGGTTTTGGAATCAGGGTAATGGTGGCTTCATATAATGAGTTTAGGTGTTTTCCTTCCATTTTTATTTTTTGTAGTAGTTTGAGAAGAATACGTATTAGTATTAACTCTTCTTTAAATGTTTGGTAGAATTCCCCTGGAAAGCCATCTGGCCCTAGATACTTGTTTGTTAGGAGATTTTTGATTACTGATTCAATTTCTTCATTGGTTATAGGTCTGTTCAAATTTTCTATTTCTTCCTATTTCTGTTTTGGTAGTTTATATGTTTCTAGGAATTTATCCATTTCTCCCAGATTGTCCAATTTGTTGGCATATGATTGCTCCTAATATGCTTTGTAATTGTATTTCTGCAGTGTTGGTTGTGATCCCTCTTCTTTCATTTGTGATTTTATTTATTTGGATCCTTTCTCTTTTTGTAAGTCTGGCTAGGGGGTTATTAATTTTGTTAATTCTTTCAAAGAACCAGCTTTTAGTTTCATTGATCTGTTCTTTTTTTATTTCTATATCCTTGATTTCTGCTTTAATCTTTATTATTTTCCTCTTATGCTAGTTTTGGGCTTTATTTCCTGTTCTTTTTCCAGCTGCTTTAGGTGTAAGGTTAGGTTGTGTACTTGAGACTTTTCATCCTTCTTGAGTAAGGCCTGAATTGCCATATACTTCCCTATAATGACAACTTTTGCTGCGTTGCAAAGTTATTTTCCATAATTTTATCTTTCTGTCACCTATTTGATTGTTGTGCTTTCATTTTCATTTGCTTCCATGTGTTTTTTAAAATTTATTCTTTAATTTCATGGTTAACCCATTCATTCTTTAATAGGATGTTCTTTAACCTCCATATATTGGTGGTCTTTCCAAATTTTTTCTGTGGTTGACTTCAAGTTTCATAGTGGTCTGAAAATATGCATGGTATGATCTCACCTTTTTGTATTGGTTGAGGCCTGATTTTTGGCTCAGTATGTGATGTGTTCTGGAGAATGTTCCATGTGCACTCAAAGAATGTATATTCTGCTTTCGGATAAATTTTCTGAATATATTGTTAAGTCCGTCTGGTCCAGTGTGTCCTTCAAAGCCACTGTTTCCTTGTTGATCTTCTGCTCAGATGATCTATTGTTGTAAATGGGGTGTTGTAGTCCCCCACTGTTACTGTATTATCATCAATGTGTTTGTTAATAATTGATTTATATATTTGGCTGCTTCAAGTTGGGGGCATAAATATTTACAATTGTTAGATCTTCTTGTTGGGTAGACCTCTTTCTTATGATATATTGCCCTTCATCTCTTATTACAGTCTTTATTTAAAATCCAGTTTGATATAAGTATGGCTACTCCAGCTTTCTTTTGATGTCAGCATGATAAATGGTTCTCTACTCACTCACTTTCAATCTGGAGATGTTTCTGGGTCTAAATGAGTCTTTTGTAAGCAGTGTATCGATGGGTCTTGTTTTTTTTTTTCTTTTTTTATTCATATACCCTATGTCTTTTGATTAGAGCATTTAGTTCATTTAAATTCAGAGTAATTATTAATAGATATGAATTTGGTGCCATTGTATTACCTGTAAAGTTGCTCTTGCTGTAGATTGTCTCTGTTCTTTTCTAGTCTTTGTTGCTGTTCTCTTTCCTGCACAGAGGGTCCCCTTTACTAATTTTTGCAGAGCTGGGTTAGTATTCACCAACTCCTTTCATTTTTGCTTGTTTTAGAAACTCTTTATCTCTCCTTCTATTCTAAATGACAGCCTTGCTGGATAAAGTAGTCTTGGCTGCATATATTTTTTTTCCTATTTAGCATGTTGAATATATCATGCCACTCCCTTCTGGCCTGCCATGTTTCTGTGGACAGGTCTGCTCCAACTTTGTGTCTACCCTTGTAGATTTAGGACCTTTGTCCCTATCTGCTTTCAGAATTCTCCTTATCTTTGTATTTTGCAAGTTTCACTATGCTATGTCTTGATGTTGACCTGTTTTTATTGATTTTTGGGGGTGTTCTGTGTGCCTCATGGACTTGAATGTTTGTTTTCTTCTCCAGATTAGGAAAGTTCTCAGCTATAATTTGTTCAAATAAACCTTCTGTCCCTTTTCCCCTTCTCTTCTTGGACTCCTATGATATGTGTATTATTGCACTTATAGAATTGCTTATTTCCCCTCAGTCTGTAGTTGTGATCTGTCAGTTTTCTTTCCCGATATTTTTCAGCTTCATTATTTTCCATAACTTTATCTTTCTGTCACCTATTTGATCCTTTGATTTCTTCCATCCTCATTGTAATTACATCCAGTCAATTTTGCATTTTAGTTATAGCATTTTTAATTTTAGCCTGACTAGGTTTTAGGTCTTTGATCTCTGAAGCAAGGCTTTCTCTGGTATCTTCTATGCTTTTTTCAAGCCCAGCTAGTATTCTTATGACTGTTGTTATAAATTATTGTTCAGATATATTAATATCTGTTTTGAGCAAATCCATGGCTCTGGTTTCTTCTTGATCTTTCTTTGAGGGGGATGGGGGAGAATTCCTCGGTCTTGTCATTTTGTCTCGGTTTCTTTCTTTTACATGTTATGAAAACTTTTTGTGTTTCCTACTCCTGAGTATAATGGCATATTAAGAAGGGGCCCTGTCCAGGGCCTGGTGCTTCAGGAAGTGTTTCTGGTATATGTGTATGTATGCTGCTATTGTGGTTTGGCTGCTCTTTCTCCCAAGTCAGTCCTCTGCAGAGTTTCTACTTGCTTGCAGTGGAGAATGTTTGGATCTTTAACTAGGTGTGCTTTGCTTTGTTTGTTAAAATATACCTGATTTAAAAAAAAAAACAAAAAAACAAAAACAAAAAAAACAACAAAACCTTATCCAAAAAGAGAGAAAAAGAAAAGGAACAATGACAACAACAACAACAAAAACCCAGACAAGAAACTGTAAGTCTGATTCCAAAGAAAAAGCAAAAAGAAGACAAAAAAAAAAAAAAAAAAAAGGAAAGAAAAAGAAGCCTCATCCAAAACAAATGAGAAAAGTAAACAAGAAACCAAAAAACTGTAAGCCTGATACCAAAAAACCCCTAAAAAACAAAACAATCTGGTCCTATTTCTGCCAGAACTGAGGCTGATGCTTTGGAGCACTCTGTGATCAGTAGACTGGGTGCATGCCACTTTGGGGGGTGGGGGCAGCTCTGGCCGTCTTGGGGAGAGGTCTGCAGCACTGACTCATAACCAGACCTGCTCTAGTAAAGATGTCCCTGTAGGGTGCAGGGGGGCAGGGTTTGATGTAAGCGGCTCCAGCCTTCACTGAGGGTACTGTGTTGCTTGTTGAAGTCTGACTTGGTGGGAGGGGGGAAGATGGTGTTGGCCCACTCTCTAATGCCTGGGTAGGGAAGTTGGTGCCCGCCTCTGTTCAGGTAGCCCCCACAGACAAGTGAACAGTCTCCCCTCCTGTGTTCCAGGCTTCCTTGAGCTTTCTGTGTCTGGGGCCAGTGACATGCCTGGTGCCAGAGCCCTCCTGTGTTTTATCCCTGGTGTATAACGGATTCAAAACTACAAATCATAAAGGACCCAGCAAAGCATGGACCCGCTCCCCCTTCCTGGAGGAGAGCCTTGCAGTGCTGTGCCTGGCACCGTGCTGTCCTAGAAAAGCCACTGCATAGCTGCACAGGTACCTGGAGTTTACAGGTGAAAAGCTACGACCAGGTTATCTGCCCTTTGGTGCCTCTGTACCCTGCTGTTGAATGGCCGCTCAAAGGCGCCAGCTGGGTCTTTTGTCCTTGGAGAGGCAATATACCCTCCTCCAAATCTACTCCAGGAAAAGGAATGTTATCTCCTAGAGCCACGCCAGGGATCCCCATACCACACTGTCTGCTCCCAGGCTTCCCTTCCTTCTCCCCAGAAGCACTGCTACCCTCCCAGGTCTAATACAGCATATGGCACTTCCAAAAACTCAGAATTTCAACTCCACTGTTTGCAGAAACTTGCCATATTCAGTTCATTATAATTACCCCGTCAGTGATTTTGGGGGGAGTACTTTTCTTACCGAACCCAGCTGCTCTCACCCCACCCCTCTCTCCTCTCTGTGAAAAGGGCTCCTACCCCTCTGTAGCACTGAGGCATTTCTCTCCCCCAGTTCCCCTCTCTGCATGTGTACCTATCCTGTGTTTTCCCTCAAATTATGCAGGTTGTTCTCTTAATCCTCAGATTGATTTCCTAGGTGCTCAAAATAATTTGATATTGATCTAGCTTCGGGGATCGGGGGAGGAGACAAACCCAGGGGCCCCTTCTTACTATGAAATCTTAACTCCTCCCCTCATGTATCTTTAAAACAATAACTCTATTACATTATTCTATTTCTTTAATACCTTAATACTACTTTAGATGGTTTCCTTTAGCTCTAATCAGTATCAGTTTGTCAAATATTGCTTCATATTTTAAAATGTGCTCATTGGGGGAATCAAATTGGACATATCCTATCCCCCTTCCACCATATTTTGCCTCTCTGAGGATACTTCAGACAAATGCTATAGTTTTGACTCTTTAATTGTAAGAATGGTCTCTTGGCAACTGTCACTTGGTTTGAAGCATTAAATTCTTCCCAAGTTTAAATACAAACTTGAGTCTCATATCTAATTTCTAGTTTATGTCCTCCCTACCAATCTTGGGCCATACTCATTCCTAGAAAGGAGTATGGAAGGGAGGAAAGATGGCATAATCATGGTCTTCAATTTTCGTCTCTTTCTTCTACTTCCCATTCTAGTACTTGGAGAGGAGAGGAGATTTGATAAGCAGCAAAATCTTTTATTTTTTTCTCTAGTCCTTCCGTTAAGATTCTGTCTTGGCTGATACTGGCTGAACAAAGTCCTTTGTGGCTGGTTCTTTGTGAGATGAGTATTCCCTGACATGGGCAAAGCAAATTCTGGCAGAGATGACCTGTGTCCCTCTTCCTTGCTCTATATTTGTCTTGCCTCTGGTGGTACCCACATAGTAATTCTCTTTTCCAATTGGCCTTCTCTCTATCAGTTGTAGGTGGTTGATGAGGTGATGGTCTCTGCAGAATGTTATTAGTCCTATAGAAATGTGTTTATCAGTTCTTCCTTAAAATACACTTAATTGACCGTTACCTTCAATGTGGGATCTTTAGCAAAATTGTGAGACAGTAAGAAAAGTCCTATTCAAATATTAAGTTTAATAAGTGTCTTTGAGTCAGATAAAGCTGAGTTCTTATCAGATCTCTACTATATTACTAGTGTAAGTGACTTCATCTCTCTGAGTCTTTGTTTTCTATTGATAAAATGGATATGAGGAAATGCCTGACCTTAGTGGGAATGCAACAAAATGTGCTTGTGATCTTAAATATTATATAAAGATGCAAGTGATGAAGAAGAACATTTGAGTGATTAACTTTGAGATGGGAATAGTCATGAAAAAATGTTACCAAATTGATAAATACAAACATATATATTTGGAGAGAAACAGAAAAATCAATGGTTCACATCCCAAAATAACTCAGCTTTGGGAGATTCTCCAAAGTTTCTTTTCCAGCAGTTGATACTAAAATGAAATTACGGAATGCTTTTCCGTACGATTAGAAGGTAGCATATAGCCTAGCATGCGGTTTTCTTATTCTATAATGAAAAATTTAATTATTTTTACATAACGAAAACTCAAAGTTAGAATGACCTTTCTGTCTTAGGCTTTGATATAAATAGCTTCTTGATACATTTGTAAGGGAAATAACGTGACTGAATGTGAGAAGAGAGAAGAAAATAGAGGTTAGCAATATAATTCAGATGGCGAGTGGTAGTTTTTTTGTGTTGTTTTTTATTTTTGTTTTTGGTTTTTTTTGATTCACACAGTGTCCTAGAACAGTATTGGAAGTACTTAGCCTGAGATCACTTAACCCTGATCCCAAACATCCATCTTTGTTCTAAGAGGTCTCACTGGAAAGGAAAGGAGTTGTGTACTTCCTCTGGAAAAAGTGATTGAAGAGCCATAGGCAGTATTATTTAACTGTCTTCTGAAAGACAAAAATATAGTTTGACTAGACACTAAAAGTCCTTATTTGTGCCTGAAGGATTTGAGAATACTCTGCAAGTGGCCATTGTTAGAACAAAAGAAAGGCCAGAAGAGATTATTTGCAATAAAGCTTTTTGTAATCCCACCTTAACTCACCCACCTCCTTCAGTTGTTACCTTCCCTGCAGTAATTCTCTCTCAAGGCACTTAAACACTCTAGACTGACCACAATTATTTTTCCTTTGCTAAGCCCTTGAAGGCAGGATGTTTCTTACTCATTTTCTTTTTTTATGAGCCAGGTCTCACCACACATGTTTACAAAATAAGGTCAAAGTTTTGTTTTCCCACAGTACAAAACTTGGTGTTTTTTGTTCCACTGTGTTTATGACCACAAAACTAAAGAACTCAGCAAGCTAAATTATTCTAGCAGATTCTTATTAGAAGGGAAAGGAGTGTCTTTAGTTATAAAATGAGAACATGATTGTTGAAGTATATTCTCGGACTTGGGAGACATTCTTGCTTTTGAAAGACTGGATTGTGCTCAGAGGTAGGATTATGCTACAAGGGCCAGTGGGCCACTTTTTTCCCCTCACTGGAATTTTTGGGAGATCCTGGCCAAGGTGTCCATAAAAGTGGACTCAGAGTCAGATGCCTCATTCCTCATTGATTTCATCCAGTATACAGTTTTTGTGGATTCACAGGTGCTATCTCTTAATCTACTCCTCTCTCATCCCTAAGTGAACATGGGATACTCTTGCTCACATTCACAGTGATCTTTGATTCCAAGAAGGGAGATATGGATCCTACTTTTCTTCCTCTTAACATTAAAACTCCACTAGTGATAAGACACCAGTGGGTTAAATGTGGTAGATTCTGTGCCAATGAGCCATTTGCCTGGCTGCGACATGTGGCATTTGTCAGCTATTTAGTTCCATTAATATTTACTGAGAATAATGCCAGAGCCTGAGAAAATTCAAAGCTGAATGAGACCTGCTTCTAACCCAAAGGGTTGAGGAGTTGACATCAGACTGTGTCTGGAGGTGAAATCTGTTGTCTTCCTCACTCCATTAGGCTTTTAGCCCCTTGGAGACCTGTCTGAATATGTGTAAATTTTATTTTTTAAGTGAACATTCAGTGAAATTGACTTTTTTGGGTTCTGTATACAGTTCTAGTACATGTGTGGACGTATATAAATCTCACTGCATTCGTGGTACAGAAAACTTCTGTCGTCTCCAAGACACTCTCATGCTGTGCCATTGTAGTCAAACACACCTTTCACGCCTTGTCCCTGGCAACCACTGATCTGTTCTCTACATGAAATTCTTTTTCTAGAATGTTATATATACAGAATCCTATAATATGCAAATTTTGAAACTGGGTTCTTTCATTCGGCATAGTGCCTTTAGGGTTCATCCATACTGCTGTGTGTATCCATAGTTTATTCCTTTTCCTTGCTGAATAGTATGGCATTGTATGGGCTTGACACACTATATTTATCCACTTGACCATTGAAAATATGTGTTTATTTTAATTTTTTGGTGATCATGACCAAAGTTGTTATAAACATTCATGTGCAGCTTTTAGTGTGAACATAAGTTTTGATTTTTCTGTGGTAAATAAGTAGGAGTGAACTGCTGAGTCTTATGTAGATGTATATTTAACTTTGTAAGAAACTACTAAACTGTTTTCCAAAGCATCATTTTTAATTTCCTCAGGTAACAGACGGGGGTTCCAGCTGCTCTGTATTCTTGTCAGCAGCTGTTATAGTCAGTATTGTTTATTTAACCATTCTAATTAGTATATAGTGGTATTTTGTCATGCATCCTGGTTTTAATTTCATTTCCCAGAATGGTTAGTGATGTTTAGTATTTTTTCATGGGCTGCTGGCCTTCATATATTATCTTTCATGAAGTCTTTTGTCCATTTTTATTTACTTTTATTTTTTTAAACATTTTATTTTTAAGTAATCTCTACTCCCAACATGGGGCTCAAACTCACAACCCCAAGATCAAGAGTCACATGCTCCACTGACTGAGCCAGCCAGTCACCCCTTTCCATTTTTAAATTATTATTTTTTATTTTTTTACTGTTGATCTCTGAGTTTTTTACGTGTCAAGGTACAGAGCTTTCATTGAATATGTAATTTACAGAAATTTTTCATTGGTGTGTATCTTTTATTTCCTTAATGGTCATTTTAATAGCAAGAGTTTTAAATTTTGAAGTGAAATTTGTTTCTTTTTTTGATTGTGCTTTTGGTGTCATGTCTATAATCTCTTTTCCTAACTCAGGTCAAGATTTTCCCCATATTTCCTAAAAGTTTTACAGTTGTGTGTTCTATACTTATATCTATGATCCATTTTGATTTTAATTTTTCTATAAGGGGTAATATTTAGTTCAAAGTTTGTTTTTTTGCATATGGATTATCAACCAGTCATGTTGGGGCAATTTGAGAAGACTATTCTTTCTTAATTGAATTTCCTTTGTAACTATTAAAAATCAATTAGCTTCTATTTCATTGAGCTATGTCTGTCCTTTTACCAGTATCAATCATACTGTCTTGATGAGTGTAGCTTTATTGAATAATCTTAATAGGTGGTATGCTATCAAAATATATATCAAAGATATCAAAATATTGGTTGGCAGTTATTTTTGTTAACTTTAATAATGTTCTACTTCTTTCTGGCTTCCATTATTTCTGCTGAGAAGTCTGTAGCCATTCAATTTGTTGCTCCCCATAGATAATGCATAATTTTTCTTGGCATTCACTGTTTTTTCTTTGTGTTTATTTTTTATCAGTTAATTTTGATTTTTCTGAGTGGAAATTTCTTTGGGTTTCTTTTTTGGGGGGTTGCTGGGTGTTAATCCTGTTGGTATTTTTTTTCAATCCCTGAAGCTGTGTTAATTTTCAATCTCCTGTCCACTATTCAGATTGGATAATTTCTGTTGTCCAGTCATCAAGCTCAACGATTCTTTACTTGGTTATCATTCTGCTATTAAACCCATGTAGTGACTTAAGAAAATTTACTCCTTTTTTTCAATTTTTCAGTTCCATTTTTGTGAAGGGTGTAAAATCTGTGCCTAGACTAATTTTTTTGCATGTGGATATCCAGTTGTTCCAGCACCATTTGTTGAAAAGACTATCTTAGAGCCACTGTATTGCCTTCGCTCCTTTGTCAAGTAGCTGTCGACTGTATTTATGGGGGCCTATTTCTGGGGTCTCTAGTCTGTTCCATCCATCCATTTGTTTATTCCTTTGCCAGTACCCCATTGTTTTGATTACTGTAGCTTTATTAAAACTTCTAAGACAGGTGGCATCGTCCTCCAATTTTGTTTTTCTTCAGTATTGTGTTGGCTATCTGGGTCTTTCACCTCTCCATATAAACTTTATTATCAAATTGTAGATATCCACAAAATAACTGGATAGGATTTTGATTGTTTTATTCACCTTTTAGAGTTCTCGAAAGCTGCCTTATACATTTTGTAGTGGTTTAAAGCATGATTCAGTGGAAAAGACAAAGTAAACATACTCTATTATACCCAGAATCATATATATTTCAGTCATACAAAAAAGGATGGGAAGAATAGAACAAAGGTGTGCCCACCTTCTATCTGAAAAAATAAAATATGAATATATTTTATTTAAATTTTTTTAACATTTTATTTTTTGAGAGACTGAGAGAGCCAGTGTGTGAGCAGGGGAGGGACAGAGAGAGAGAGGAAGACACAGAATCTAAAGCAGGCTCCAGGCTCTGAGCTGTCAGCACAGAGCCTGACACAGGGCTCAAACCTATGAACATGAGATCATGACTTGAGCTGAAGTTGGATGCTCAACTGACTAAGCCACCCAGGCACTCCTAAAATACGAATATTGATACCCACCAAACTTAATTGTTACACTTAAACATTTGTAATTCAAGTCTCTACTTTCAAAAGTTAGCCACCAAAGTATTGCCCTATCCTTTTTTTCTTTTAAAAACACTTTTATTGAGATATACCACATACCCTAAAATTCACCTAATTAAAAAAATTTTTTTAACATTTATTTTTGAGACAGAGAGCATGAATGGGGGAGGGGTCAGAGAGAGAGGGAGACACAGAATCTGAAACAGGCTCCAGGCTCTGAGCTGTCAGCACAGAGCCTGATGCGGGGCTTGAACTCACAGACTGTGAGATCATGACCTGAGCCGAAGTCAGATGCTTAACCGACTGAACCACCCAGGCGCCCCTAAAATTCACCTAATTAAAGTGTACAGTGGTTTTTAGTATATTCACAGATGGAAGTAACCATCACCACAGTCAATTTGAGAACATTTTTATCATCCCAAAAGAAACCCTGCGCTTCAGCTATCACTCCCTATCCGCCATCTTCCTCACAGCCATAAAAAACCCACTAACATACTTTCTATCTCTATGAATTAGCCTAGTCTGGACTTTCATGTGAACCAACTCATATAATCGATGGTGTTTTGTGACTGACTTCTTTCACTTAGCATAATGCTTTCATGGTACATCTGAATTGTAGTATGTGTCTTTTCTTTTTATGACTGAATAATGTTACATTGTATGAATATACCACATTTGGTTTATCCATTCTTCAATTGATGGACATTTGGTTTGTTTCCACCTTTTGGTTATTTTCAAGAATAATGTTGCTGTACACATTTGTGTACAATACACAAATTTGTGTTTTTGTGAAGACAGATATTTTCATGTCTCTTTGGTATATGCCTAGAAGTGGAATTGCCAGATCATATGGTAACTTCGGGCGGAGCTGGCAATTGTTTCCTAAAGCAGCTAGACCATTTTACGTGGTCACAAGCTGTGTATGAAGGTTCCAGTTTCTCAACTTCCTCATTGATATTTGTTATCTGAAATTTTTTATGCTAGCCATTTTCATGGGTGTGAAGTGGTATCTCATTGTAGTTTTTATTTGCATTTTCTGATGACTAAATGATACCAAAAACCTTTTCTGTGCTTACTGGCCATTTGTATATATTCCTTGTAGAAATGTCTATTCATATTTTTTTATTTTTATTTATTTTTTTTATTTAGTTGTGGGATTTCTTTGTATATTCTAGATATAAGTCCCTTGTCAAATACGTGATTCACAAATATTTTCTCCCATTCTGTGGGTTGTCTTTTCACTCTTTTTGATGCTGTTCTTTGTAGTATGAACGTTTTAATTTTGATCAAATCAAAGTTAAATCCAAGATTTACTTTCTTGTTTTCTTCTAAGAATTTTATAATTTTAGTTTTTTTTTTAATTTTTTTTAACGTTTATTTATTTTTGAGACAGAGAGAGACAGAGTATGAACGGGGGAGGGTCAGAGAGAGAGAGGGAGACACAGAATCTGAAACAGGCTCCAGGCTCTGAGCTGTCAGCCCAGAGCCCGACGCGGGGCTTGAACTCATGAACCGCGAGATCATGACCTGAGCCGAAGTCGGAGGCTTAACTGACTGAGCCACCCAGGCGCCCCTAATTTTAGTTTTAAAAATTAGGTTCTTGATTCATTTGGAGTTAGCTTTCATATATTGAGATAAAATCTAATTGCATCCTTTGGCATGTGAACATTTAGATATGCTAGCACCATTTGCTGAAGAGACTGTTCTCTATGGAGTGGCATTGTCAGCCCTGTCAAAAATTAGTTGATCATAAACGTATGACTTTATTTTTGAAGTCTCATTTCTATTCCACTGATCTTATTTCTGAGAGTTTACTTAGGTATAGCCTCACATATACTTGCAAAAAAAAAAAATAAAAGTTCCTTTAGCTAATCTGCTCTGGTCTTGTTTTGCTGCCCTACTATATCCTTGACTGTAGTATGTCCTACTGAGATGGCAGCTCCTTTGGCCATAGCTGTTATTCAGTGACTGACTGTCCATCCTAACCTATCACTCTGGCTTACACCTTAAAATTACTACCCTCTTCAGACCCAATCCAGTTTCTTACTGGAAGAAGAAAACCAGAAGAAACCCAGTTTCTTACTGGGCTGATCTCCTTTCGTCCTTCAAGATAATTTCCAGAGTGGATGTCCATTTCCACTTCATGGAAAACATCCCATCTCCCCTCCTGATCCTGTAGTCCTGTTAAGTCAGCCACTAAACAATCTGATATTGTTTCTTCCTGTGGCACATAATTCCTCAGAAGCACCTTTCTGGTCTTTGGTAAAAATCATCCTTTCATAAAAGGCATCCTGGAAAAGGAACTCAAAGGGATTTGGAGTAGTTATTTTCAAATCCAAGTTAACACCTGTCAAGTGGGCTGAGATGGAGAGCAAGCTTACCCAAGTTCTGTTATTGATATAGTATTTAGATGGGCTGTCTTAACTTTGTCCTGTACCATGTTGCTCTGTACTTTATACATGGGCATTATTGTTACTTGTTCCACCATTAGGGGACAGCTTTCCAGCACCGGGTGCTTAGCTTCAGAACCATGATATGCAATAGTGGTTAGCTACATATTTCAACTCCTAGCATTGCATTCAGGCATTATATTGGGACTTGGACATTTTATTACCATGATCTGGGCAGTGACTGTTAAGCTTCCTCTCTTGAGTCTCTTAGTTTGGCTGCACACTGAACAAATCATCGCTCCCTTCAGTTTTTTGGTTTGGAATTAATAGTTAGTACTCATAGCTACATACTTAAAAAAATGGTGGAGTAGTGTGTTGTATAGCTAATGGGTTAATTCCCAGTTGCATTTTAGGAGTGTGGCAAAAATGTAACATGCTGTTGATTAACTCTTGTTCACAATACCCTCTATATCACATTTAGTAATAATTGGTTGATTCAGGATTGGGCCTCCCTGGAAGTAAGCCTAGACTTTGGGTCCCAACTAATTGAACATCACAAGCAATTCTTCCTTTCTCTGAGAATATGTTACTGGGAAATCTGTATACTGAGCAGCATTTCTCCCATAACAGCTGGGTGATTTTAAATGACTGATCCTTGGTCGGGTGAGTTTGTGTACAGAGGATAAAGAGATCTGTTACTATCAACATTTTTCCAGTTTTTGTTACCTAGTCCAGGGATCAGAGTTTTATAAACACTAATTTTGAAGGCTTCCCAGTTTAGTTTCCACATCAGTTGCCAGATTGACACATGCTTTTGTGGAAAAATATGCTCTTGTTCATGTTAGTATCTCTCCCAGAAACACACACACACACACACACACACACACACACACACACACACAAGAAGTTAGGCTGTCAGGAACAAACATGGGGTTTACACTGGGCTTTGCAGCCCCCGAAATGAGGTGATGTTTATAGTTCTGATTCATGTTGGTCTCCATTCTCGGAGACCTCACAGCCTCTAGGAAGCTCAGAGTCTTGCCAATGCCCTCCTTCCCATACTCAACTCCCAAGTTCAGTGTCCTGACATTGACAGACCACTCTCTGTTTCTTCCTCCATTTTTAAATCTCTAAATCCTGGATTTCCTCCAAATCTCAGTTCAGATCTCTAAAGCTCAGTTTTTCCATCAAAAATCCCCTGATCTGTCCTAGGGCACTGTGTGAATCTAAGCAAAGGAGAATGCCCACTATCAGAACTGTTCTTAACCCTCTGCTTTGTTTGATCTGTACCTCAAATCCAGTTAGCATTATTTCCCTTAAACCCAAGGAGAGAGTGGAAGTAGTCTGAACTATAATGCCTCATCTGCATTTCTATTATAATTATTTCTTCTCCAGAAGACATAAATTCTTGAAAATTGTTCTTCAATTCCTTGAAACAACTTGTTCAAGCAGCTCCAGTGTCCAAATACTTAATGTTCATTTTCTTACGTGAATATCAGAGATAAAGATGGAGTTTTGGCAAAATATTCCAAATGGACTTAGAAGTCATTATTCTGGGTATTTTGTGAAGAATGAGACATGCTTAGTAAAGTAAGTTTAAACTCAGCATTTGTTGAATGAATGAAAACAATAAACAAATTATTATAGTTAACATGGATGAATACAGAACAAGTCATATTTTCACACTTATGTCTGATGGTGATGTTTTGTGGTCTTTCATCTTGAGATGACTCCTCATATTAGCTTTTGGAGTCATCTACAGTTAGATGAACCAGGAGGTGTTATACTGCCATTTTTTTAATTTTGTTAGAAGACTTTCCTTTTGTGAATTATTAAGAACTTTCTTGAGATGAGTCGGTTTCTTGATAAAATATTTTGTAGTTCTCTTTGGGGGATTTTCTGTATAGTGCATTTTCAATGAACAATTTATATTAATCAGTATTAGGTGAATAAAAATATTAATCTTTGCAGTGTGTTGACATAAGTGAACTGTGGTAAAATCTACAGGGATGAATGGAATAATTTATTCCTATATAGTTTATTAAGAGGTTGCCATAGTGACTTCAAAGAATTCTCTTAATAGTAAAATTTTGAAGTTTTGTACAACTAACTCTTTTGGACATCCTCTTTTTTTTTTTAATTTTTTTGATGTTTACTTGTTTTTGAGAGAGACAGAGTGTGAACAGGGGATGGACAGAGAGAGAGGGAGACACAGAATCCAAAGCAAGCTCCAGGCTCAGAGCTGTCAGTACAGAGCCCAATGCAGGGCTTGAAGTCATGAACCATGAGATCATGACCTGAGCTGAAGTTGGACGTTCAACTGACTGAGCCACCCAGGCTCCCTGAGACATTCTCTTAATTCAACAAAGGAGTTCAATGTATATAATTTACACAAATAGATATTAGGTGAAGAAGGGAGATTTTATAATTCTGAGCAATTTTACCCTTAGTGTCATATTTAAATTTGAAATTCAATACAGAAATTGTAGCATGGTTCAAAATTTGTGCATTACCGTCTTCCAGCTAAGTACAAAGGGTTGTAACAATTTTTTTTTAAATGGGTGAAAAAAGGGATACCTCTTTTTTCATGCAGTCAACAATTCCAGCCTTCTGGAAAAGTCAATTGATTTAAAATCTAAATTTAGTTATCCATTCAGTATGTAAAATTCATAAGTGAGTTCTGTCAGCAAATGTGTGCTGTCTTTAGTGCTGAGTTTACAACCTGCATCTGCCTCTGGATGCCATGAAAGGAGCAGCATAAACCCCCAACTTTATCAAGCCTTTAAAATTGGGCAGTATACACAAGTGTATATATGTAGTTTGCAGATAATGGTGATCATCCTGAGCTCTGTGAGAGCCTTCTAATGCCTTTCCTTCTCAGGGCTCTGTGTTCTGTAGGGAATCTAATAGAAAAAGCAGCACAAAAGGGGTGAAGGAGTGGTGGGAGAAGAAAAATAGTTACAGGCTTGGTACCTTTTCTGGCAAGCACAGGGACAGAAAGGAAACTAAGTTTGCTTTTCATAAATATCCCTACTGTCTCTCCAACAAAATTAAACTGCTACCCATCGAGTTTTCCTACCAAAGAAGTAACAAAGCAGGTAGGTCAATGAAAAGAGCATAAATTTGGCAGCAGCCAAAAAATACTTGAACTCTGGCTTAGCCATTAACCACTAGTGTGATCTTTAATTCGATCTTTAGCCATTTGAGACTCAGTTTCCTTTTATGTAAGATGAGGATGGACTCATTTTTTCTACCCCCGAATTTGTTCGAATAGGCCCTATCTGGGACATTGGCATTGTCATTCATCTGGTAGGCCAAGAGTTTTCTACCCTTCTTCTTTACATCCAGTTGGCCACCATGAACTCTTGGTTCACACTGCTGATGGGACACCAAGCTTCATTCTGCTTCCAGTCACTCAGTGCTTGGACTCCTGCAGTAGTTTCCTCATCCTCATGCTGCCTCCTCAAGAAGCCCTCGATCTCCCCTGAAAGTTTTTCACTTTCTTCTGCAACTCACATGAACATCTTTTATGGTACAGTCTGTTCTCCTCATCAAGGTCTGTGTCACCTTTGCAACCTGGGTCTTAGCTGAGTGATTGGAACATAGGAGTCCAGACTCATTTTGCATGGTTCTTGTGAAAGTGATCTATGGGAAAAGAGAAATTAAGTGGTATTTATTAATATGATTACTATTTTATTCTCTGAAAAGATTTCTAAGTCTTCAGCATGTTTGCATGTTGGGTTCATGATAATTATTAAAGGTGGTCTACTAATCCAGATATCAATACCGCTGATTAGTAAATCAACCTTCTAAGCTGGGTTCCTCAAATTTGTTCATTGTTTTCTGCATCATATCAGAAACCAAATAATTTGCAAGCAGTCATCCATCCTTTGTGAGTAAACACAGGGTAAATTCTGTGCCAGATGTGTTCTAACTTTGGTTGGAGTTTTCCAGCTTTTCTATTTTTTCTTTATGCTTCCCATGACAGAGAAAATTCTTACTAGACACACTGTACATATGGGGCTGCTTTAGAAGTGGTCTTAGTTATGTTTTACATGGAGAATAAGGCTGACGAAATTTTATTCAGGAAACCCAACACGTCACTGAAACTAAGGACAATTCTAAGTCAAGGAAGAATGGGTTTGAAGTAGTTACATGGTAAACTCCTGACATCATGGTATAGTGGTGGTGATGAGAATAATCTTAGATAACAGGTGGCAACAGGCCGTTTATGGAACATACACTGGGATAGAAGGGACCTTGAATTAGCAGTGACTAGAATAGCAGATGTGTGTCAGTGCAAGCTCTGAAATTACATTAAATCCTTTGAGTAACTGTAGACATGGGGAAGGGGAGTTGATTTAAATTTATGTAAAAATCTTCATGGAAGGAATAAGCCTTTCCAGTTCCGATCAGAATTGGGAGGCAGAAGTGAGAGGGAAGCAGAAAAGTAAAACTAAGATGAGAGGGGAAGAAAAGATTTGGATGGGGTCTGGGTGGAGACAATTTTGATTCATGGCTGATGAGGGGTTTTACCAGTTACTTGGTGAGAAGGACTCCAATTAAATTTCACAATGACCCACATAGTGTGTGTGTGTGTGTGTGTGTGTGTGTGTGTGTGTGTGTGTGTGAGAATAAACAAATTCATGGCTTAGAAAAGTGCATGTGGTACATTTTACAAGGTAGAATCCATAATTGGCAGGAATTTTTTTTTCTGTTACTAAGCTTAGAATATGAGTACTCATTCCAGGATCATTAACTTAAGTTTAATGGATCAAGTGATATGTGCAGCCAGTATTCAGATGCTCAGGGAAGGACTGAGAGAGCATAATCCCTTACAGTCTTCTTCTGCCTGCATAAGATCTAACCCTTTTTTGAAGGGCTAATCATATGATCATATGTCAGATGATTGGGATGTACATCTGTCAGGTGTAGGATGTTGGATACATCCTACCCCTTTGTTATGTACTTTGTACATGTAAAATGAGAAGGGTATGATGCAGATGTGAATTTACAGATTTAAATCTAAAATGTGGAATTCTAATTACAGCTGTTTCTCTTCTCTGAATATTATGAAGCATTTAGAAGAAATCTGAACAGTTCAGAAAGAGTGTCTCGGTACTCTGAACAGAAACACCTTTTAAAAAGTTGTTAGTGGATATTGGAAATGTTTGTAACACTGACTTGGTTTGCTACCTGGATGTAGAATGCCATGTTCCTTTGATGAGGGTGGATCTTGCAGACTTGCTCTCTGTTATCACTCTGACCCTAAAGGCTCTTGGATACCAAGACAAAGATGAAGGCAGAGTAGGAGATTGGGATGAAATAAGTGACTCCAGGATGCTCTCTGCAAGAGATTCCTTTGAAAACAGATTTCCTTGCTTGATCTTGTTTTCCTGTAATTTGTCTTTCTCATGAAAGAAGACAACAACAAAGTAATTTCTTCAACCTGAAGTCCTGGTTGCCAGTTCATCACTACCTTCCTGGAATGATCTCTGGCCTTCAGTGATATTGAGAATGACAAGGAATGATGTTAAGCAAAAGACCAGTTTTTAAAGTATTATTAGAACCCATAATTTTTAAATATACAGTATTATAATTATATACATAGTTTGTATATACAATGCACATAATAATGCTTTGATCAACATCTTTATCTATAAAGCTTATCCTTAAGGTAGTTTTTTAGGACAGTCTGACAATTAGGATTATTGGATCAAAGGATATGAAAATGTTTTTGAATCATTCTAAGTGCTTTGCAAAAATAGAATCCATTTTGCCAGCATTTGGATCAGCAGTGGATAAGGTTGCCTAGTTAGCCATACTTTTTAAAATATTAGACATTATTAATTTTTAAGAAATTATTTGTATATTCATTGAAGAGTCAGAATGTATTAATTGTGATTATGGATGCTTCATTCCTTTTTTGACTTTGGTCTTTATTTTTAAAAGTGTTTACAGTGATGAACTGAGGAATTTTTCCATGGTATTAAGTCAGTGAGAGTTCTTGAACTGAGGTCCTCCCGTATAAATTAGAGTTCTTTCTATTTACCTATGCTGGATGAGTCTTGTCATTAGTGTTTGGTTATAGGTGTGCCTGGTATGTTAGGAATTCATTTGAAATAGTGGAAGAGGCAGGGTGCAGAGAGGTGGGGAGGAGCTTAGATTCTGCATCCAGATTGCCATTTATAACTGTGACTGTGGACATGTTAATCTCTGTGCCTCAGTAGTCTCATTAATAAACTAAGGATGATACTAGTATTTTCCTTACTGGGTTCTGTTGAGATCTAATATATGTAAAGTGCTAAGAAGTCCTCTTGACACACAAAAAAAACTAAAGAAGTGATGTTATTATTAAGAAAGATCTTCTCTGGAAAGCTGCATTCAGGAGAAATCAGAGGAAGCAACCATATTTTCCCATTCCAACTCATGTTCAATTTCTACCTTGAAGACCACTTGAGCAAAGGTGGTTCCTACCTGCAATAGCTATAAAGTTGCCCAAAGCTAAGTGATCTTCCTTCTGACTTCTTTTCCAGTGGTGGGGAAAGATTCTCCTGCTTAAAGTGGGGGGTTGGAAGGGCAGTGAAGCAAACAAGTGCAGGAGATACCATTGATATATTTTAAATTCCCTTTGCTTTGGAAGAGTCACCTGTAAATTGGGTGACGTGTGTGTGTAGTGTGTATGTATATGTATGTGTGTGTGTATATATATATATATATATATATATATATATATATGTATATATATGTATATATATGGTGTGTGTGATAACCTGACCCATACTTACATTCCTGATAGCAAATTAATTGAGAATAAATTCTCTGTGGTCTATATATTTGGAGCATAAAAAGTGTTGGCTTCCCACTGAGGAAGAAGTTACTGTTAATAAGTGACCAAAATCATCATGGTGCTGCCATGCACCTAGATGTACTCCAGCTTGCACACATGCTGTGTGTGTGTGTGTGTGTGTGTGTGTGTGTGTGTGGCCATAGGAAGGATGAAGAGTACTTTTTTTCCTCTAGAGATAAGTGTTGCTAAAATGAGATTTTCTTGGCAGGCATGAGCCTTAGCTAAATAAAGAGGTGAGGTGTTCATTTTCAGTGCCTCTAGCTCTTTTAGGATGCATCCCCCTCCCCACCATACCTCACCATCTCTGAACCTTTGGAGTTGCCTCCTTGTCTGTTCAAGGCCTCCTACGTAGCTTCTTAATAAGGTCTGCCCTCCCAGACCTAGCCTTATGTTGTGCATTTCTTCTGTTTTCTTCATTTTTAGCATTTCCTCATTCTGTATCCTACTCTTTCATAACCCTCCATGACAACTATGAAATTTAGCAAATAAAAATTCAGGATGCCCAGTTAAACTTGAATTTCAGATCAACAAGAATATCTTTTTAGTTTAAGTGTGTCCCGTGTAATATTTGGGACATACTTATCACAGATGTTAAGTTTTTTTTAATGTTTATTTTTGAGATACAGAGTGAGCAGGGAGGGGCAGAGAGAAGGAGACACAGAATCCAAAACAAAGCGGGCTCCAGGCTCTGAACTGTCAGCACAGAGCCCAATATGGGGCTCAAATCCACAAACTATGAGATCCTGACCTGAGCCAAAGTCAGATGCTTAACTGACTGAGCCACCCAGGCACCCCAAATGTTAATAATTTTTTATGTGAAATTTGAATTTAGCTGGGTGTTATTGGAAACTAAAGTAAAAGGGATCCTTGTTACATAGTGAAAGACAGTTAGCTAAGCTGTGTCCCATTGTTATGGAAAGTGGAATTATAAGTGATGGTTATTTCACTGAGGAAATCTCTAAGTCTTGAACGTATATCCAGGTTCTTCTTGCTGCTTATAGTAAAATGTAAGAGGAAAGAGATTAAGGGAAGAACTCTAAGCAAAATAGAACAATGACCTGATGATTTAGGAAATTCTTAGTCTATCCATATTGCAAAGATGTAGTTAGGGAAAAAAAAAAAGATGTAGTTAGGAGTTGACTGTCAGGAAAGCATCCTATTGAGAGAAAGCCAAGGGTGTGTCTCAGCAACCTTTCACTAATTCCTTGGAAGGATCAGAAGTTCCAAATATTCAACCTTGAAGAAGTCTCTTTGAAGAGATTATGCATTTGACTCATTTGATGGATCCTTGCAGTCATCTCTGGAGAAGTCAAAATAGAGATGAAGTGATCTGGGAGGATCTGTGGAGCAGCCTTTGGTTTAACAGAATGAATTCCTGATACATACATGGTATACTCACAGTGTTCTTGAGGATGTCATATCATCAGAAATACTGCCTGCTTGTCCAGAAAGGAGAGCCTCAAGTTCAGAGGCTGGAAGTGAAGGCCCAGAGGGTAAAGATGAGAACCACAGAGGATTATTCCCAACTCTTAAAACCTAATGATTTTTTCCCAGTTGGATCTCAGTATTGCTTAGAACCAATGATTCTTTTTTTCAATCCATCCCTCACTCTTGCTTTTGAAAGGGAATGACTATAACTGTTGTCTTACTCTGTCCTATGATTGTGTTTTAGAATCACATAACTTGTTTTTTATTTTCACAGGTCCACAGATAGATATTTTGCCTTAAATGGATCATACTGGGACTTATGACCCATACAAAATTTAAAGTGAGATTTAGGGCTTTTGGGTGGATGATAGACTTTGAAATTGCATTGGTGCTGTAATAACTTGAGACTTCTGGAGATACTGGGATGAGTGAATGTATTTTGCATAAGAGATGGATATAAACCTTTGGAGGCCAGAGGGTGAACTGTGGTAGGCTGAACAGTGGCCTCCATAGTTGTTCAAGCCTCATTCCCCAGAATAGGTCAGTATGTTACCTTATATGGCAGAAGGGACTTTGCAGATATGAATACATTAAGAATCTAGAAATGGAATTATCTTAAATTACCTTGGTTGATCAGATAATTACCAGGGTCCTTCTTAGGGAGAAGATAAAAGGATAGAAGCAGAGTTCAAAGAACAGAGAAGATGCTATGCTACTGGCTTTAAAGATAGGGGAAGAAGCCAAGAGCCAAGGAATGTAGGAGTCTTCTGGTAGCTAAAAACAAAACAGAACGTCAAGGAAACCGGTCCTTTCCTGGAGTTTCCAGAGTAAATACAGCCCTGAAGTTCCATTTTAGATTTCTAACCTCCAGAATTGTATGATACTGTTATTTATGTTGGTTTAAGTCACTAACTTTGTGTAAGTTTTTACAGCAGCAACAGGAAACTGATACACCTGGTGTCCTGTATCTTACCTGGCCACCCTAGTTCTGGCTTGCACTAATTTCATTGGAGCTCTGTGATAGGTTGGAAGCCTTATGTACAGGAGCACATTTAATTCTTTCAACAACCTTGGGAAATAGTATCCACTTTACAGATAAGGAAAATGAAGAGCTGGTAGTAGCAGCACTTAATTTCAACCCAGATCTGAGGAACTGGAAAGTCCAGTTCGTTCATTTCTTTCTGTTCTGTTTCTTCTTTCTTTTCCTTCTCCTCGTTATTTTTTAAAATTTTTATTTATTTATTTTTTAGAGAGAAAGAGAGCGTGAGCGAGCAGGGGAGGGGCAGAGAGAGATGTCAGTGCAGAGCCCGATGTGGGGCTTGAACTCATGAACTGTGAGATCATGACCTGAGCTGAAATCAAGAGTTGGACACTTAACTGACTGAGCCACCTAGGTGCCCCTCCCTGTTATTTTTTTTTTTTTTAAATGTTAGAGAGACAGAGGATAAGTTGGGGAGGGTCAGAGAGAGAGAGAGAGAGAGAGAGAGAGCGCGCGCGCGAGAGAGAGAGAGCGCGTGACAGACCCAAGCAGAGTCCATGCTCAGCATTGAGCTCCATGAGGAGCTTGATTGTGAGATCATGACCTGAGCCGAAATCAAGAGTCAAAGACTTAACCAACTGAGTCACCTAGGCTCCCCCTCTCTATTATTATTAGCACTGCCACAGTATTGTCTGCAAAGTATATATTTCTAGGGCAAAGTAGGTTCCTGATCCAATGAGTTGGGTATCTCCTCTCCATATATACAGGAACACTACTGCTTATAGAATACTGTATTGATTTCCATTTAAAGGACATTCCAGTGTAAACTAATGAGATTTTGAAAGAATAAATTTTCCACCATAGTCAAAATGCATATTCAAAAGACTATCCTTCATAGATGAACTACACATTATTCAATGCTGAAATGTTCTAGCCTGCTCTGTAAGCAAAGAAAATGATCCAAGTATTATAAACTTCAACAAATGAGCCAAAACACTTAGTTTCCTTAGACAATTAAATACGATAATAAGCCAAAAATGCTCCACCATCAGGCTGGTAAAGAAGCAAATTTACTATCTTTATTAGCAGCTTGCTTGCAGATTTTTATTTGAACTAATGAATATCATAATAGCTCAGGGGAAAAACAACCCAAATGCTGCAGGCTCAGACCGTTGCTAACCAAAGGAGCTGGTGGTTAATTGGAAATGGCCAGCTGCACATAATGCTTCTCTTCATTTTTAACCTGAAGTAATTCCACCATCCTCTCCCTGCTCCCCGCCCCCACCCAGTCCTCTATTAAAATCCCATAAGTGCTGTATTGGAAGAAAATACCACAGAACTTCCAGCAGACTGAAGGTATTATTTATGTATCTGCCAGTTTGCCGGCAAAGGGCAGGGCAGCTGGAGGGGTGTCACATGCAAGTTGGTTGGGGGCTAGGAACACCAAGGGGAAGGACCATGCACTGGCAAATTGCATACTATAGATTTCATCAGAGCAAACTTGCTGTGAACTCATAGTTATTTTTCAAAGGCGAATGGCTTTCTCCCTTCTTCCTGGTACTTTTCACTGTGTAAGTTAATTATAGAAAACACTGAGCACAGACCTTTGGAATTATTATTTTTTTTGGTGTTGTTAGAACAAGACTATAAACATGTAGTCGCTGAATGTCTCAGAGTCCAATTGTATGACTGAATTGTGAACTTTTGTGGTGGTCATGGGACTTGGTAGCTCATGGGTCAGTTACTTTTTGAGCGATTTAAACAACACATTTTTGTTTAGAATAACATTATGTACTAGAAGAAATTTAAAAGCTCTCTGTAGTGACAGACTCATGAAGGAGGAAGGAAGAATTTGTATCTGGCAGGTGTGTTCACTCTGAAGGGTTGACCTCCAGAGTGAACACACCATACCTGCAGATCATAGGTCACCAGGGCAGCTCCTATTATCACGACGATGAGTCCTTTTTGCTTCTGTGTAACTGGGAACCACGAATGCAGTAGGAAAGAGTTAACTTTTTCATCCTAAACAAGTGATTAAAAGAACCACCACAGACCTGGAGATGTGGGGATAATTATGAAGTTAATGTTTCCTTTCCTAATGGAAACGGTCTGGATAAATGGTAGCAATGGGACTTCTGTTCATCCTGTACCTTCCACAGACTCGGCACTTTTACACGAGACTGTGTTATTTGTAAAAGACAAGTGAAGCAGTGCCTTTTTTTTTTCTGCTTTGAATTTGATTCAAACTCATTTCATGTTTTGAAACTCAGACATTTCAGGTATCTAATAAGGATATATAGATGAAAAACAAAAACAGAATTGGAAAGAGAATCTGTAGCCCTGGTTCCCAACCTTGGGGTGCATGAGAGTTATAGGGGGGAGGGTAGGATGGTTGTGTGAGGGAGTTTGTTAAAAATGCAGACTCCTGGGCTCCGCTCCAGCAAATCTGATTTAATAGGTTTGGGGTGGAGAGCTAGGAATTGCAGTTTAATATGCAGACTCAGGAGGAGATAATGGCCCTGGGGGCCAGCAGGGTCAGCACTTAGGAAAATGGCTTGGTTTACCTGGGTAGAGTTTCATACTAGGAAATAAAAGAACATATAAAATTCTAGTACCTGATGAGAAATCATTAATTTTTAATTTTGCAATGTGGAACAAGAAACCCTTTGCTCCACTTGCAACTTCTAGTGCTTAAGAGATCACATAGTTCAGGGGGTATCACAGACTCTGGTTCAATTTCCAGGTCTGCCATTTACTAGGTGTGCAACTTTGGGCCCTGTGCCTCAGTTTCCTCATCTGTAAAGGGAGGAAGATAATCATAGCATCTGTTTTACAGTGTTTTTATGGATTAATGGCTAGTAATTATAGAGATTATAATATAGAGAACCTGTGTGAACTGTGCACTTTATGTATGTTAGCTCATTTAAAACCCTATCTTGCACGTTCTCTTGTTCTCATTGGAAAAATGAGATTAACAATCTGTTCAAAGCCCCATAGTTAGAGTGGTGAGATTGGGGTTCAGGTCCAAGTGGCCTATCTCCAGCACTCAGCTTCATCATCACCTACCTTGCTCCTGCCTTTCCAGTAAAGCATTGTCTCTTCCTCCTCCTCCCTCTTTTCTACTTTTTAGCTCCAGGTGAGCCCAACTCAGTTCCTGTTGAGTAAAGTGTCATTTAGTTAACTGAGAAACATGTATTCTGGATGTGTATGTATTTCCACAGGTCTGGGAGATGATGAAGGAGGGAGAAAGCAGAGTTGTGGCTTCCAAACAGGTAGCTTTCAGCTAGGTCTTTTGCATTTCTAAGTGCTCCAAACTTTCTGGTGTCAGAAGTCAGCTGTCAGAGAGAAGGGACAAATTGTGACTCAGCTCAACCGTTTCTGTGAATTTCCCTGGGATTAGCTTTTCTAGGAGGGAAGGGGCTGGTTCCACCTTTTCCCAGAAGATAAGAAGGCAAAGTTCTTGCTAGCCACAAGCACAGTCCCTCTTGGAGGTCTCCTCTAGGGGCCCTGGAGATAAGTGGGATGAGTCCAAGGGCCACATACTAACTGTAGCAGCTACTAATGATTCCATGTGCCAGATCCACACTCAGCACTTCCCAGGCCCTCACATTTAATTGTCTCAGCAACCTCGCACTTAATTTTAGGACAAGCTCCTCTTCTTTGGCCCCTCCACCTGTGTCCTCTGCACTTGGGAAGAGACGGACTGTTACATGCTCGGTTGTCATAAAGCTGACCTCTGGCTGCCTAACTATGTGTCTGGTCCCAGGCCAGGCTATACCCTCCCTACTCCTGGCTCCCTCCTTTGCCCTGCCCCACTCCCTCAGCACCACCAGTATCCTGCTGAGAAGGATCCACTTCTCCTTAAATGCTTACTTGAAGGAATGGAACTTAGTTTGCTGAGGTGAATTGTGTTTCCTTCTTTTTTGCTTGCCTACTTTTCTGTCACCAGATCTCTCTGGGAGCAGTGATGCTCTTAATTAAGCTGAGATCTCAGGCGCTTAAAATGCAAAATTCACAGGCAAGCTCGCTGGTGCCTGAGGCTGGAAAAGTATGCTCTTCATTACCAGAACCCCCCATAAGAGCTCCTTCATTCTAATGGAGCAAGTTCACAGGACCAAAGAATGAGACTCATCCTAGTTGAGGGGTGCTTCTTTGGGGCTAGACTCTGCATCTCCTCCACACCAGCTGGGAGTTAAGGGGCTGTATTCAGCCATGAGGAGAAAGGTGTGGGGCATCCTCCTACCACCTGAGGGTAGCTCCAGGTTCCTGAGAAGATGGATCTATGGGGTCACAGAAATCTCCAAGCAGGGTATATGGTTTTTAGTAAGGATGTGAGACTGAGAGTTGTGGTGTGGACCTAGAGATGACAAGCAAGTGGGAAAGTTATATCCAGCTCTGGAGAAGCCTACGAATTAGGCAGAAATTATCTTTAGTACTTTAACCCATTCCCATTGCTCAACACACAGGTTCTTCCAAGTTGACTTCAACCTCTCATTTTTTAACATATGAAAAAGAAACAAGGTATTCTCAGAGGTGGTCCCATCACACAGCTCTTTTCAGCTCTCCCCATTGCCACTCACCTCTCCCGTTGCCACTCACCTCTCACCTCTGAACTGGGCAGGTGTCCATAGGTATGCACAACATCTCTGCTCCTTCCCTCTGTTGTGAGAGCAGAGACTCTGAGTTGAGTGAGGTCTGTAGGAGGGAAGGTCAAGAACTGTAGGTGTGGTGTGGGGGCCCAGATTACCTCTCAACTTTCTATTTTGCTCCTGCTCACATCCAATTGAATGGGACTTGATATAATCTCTTCACTTATACGAAGTGTCTTTTGTGTTTACTAAGAAAAAGATACACCTACAGGGTGAACTGCTTATTAAAAAAAAAAAAGGAACCCACTTTGGGTACATGTGTTAGAAAATGGTACCCCTTCAGAAGCTGGTACAGTCCTGCTCAGGCCATTACTTGGCTTGCAGAGAGTAGTTGTTTCCACTCATGCTTACTTGAACTGGGTACCCTTGTGCAGGGTACAACCTGCACAACAGTTCAGGGCATCCCTGACTCTTGGCCTGAGTTCAGTGGTAAGGACTTTAAGTCTCATTTTATTGTTGTCATTCCCCTATACCATCTGTGTCAAGGATCTTTCACCTTCTCTTCATTTTCAGCTCAACTGAAAATGCACCTTTTGTGCACTGGAGCTTAAACCCACACTTGGTCATTTTAGAAGTTCCACTGACTGGTTAGCTTTGGTCCACTGGTCAGATGATTAGAATGTGACAGAGATGGCAGATCTTCATTTGTCGTTTCCAGAACATGACTGTATAAAAAGGAGTAAGCCGTCAACAGTGTCTCAATGACTTATTTGTATTATTTATGAAACAAAACATTTTTCCATCCAGGTATGCAAGGAGCAGTCATGTACCTTGTCCTTTTGTGAGGGCAGAAAAGAACACTGAGTTGCTGTCCAGTTCTGAGTAATTTCAGCCCTGAGTTCTGTCTGGCCATGTGCCACTGCTGAGCTGATGCCTTCTCCTGGCTGTTTGATTATTCTCCAGATGACATGGGTGCTGGCCCAGTAGACCTTCATTTACTCACCAAAACCACCACTGTCACCTCTTCCTCCTCCTCCTCTTCCTCCTTTTTAAATAACCACTGGTTTATTAAAGACACACTTTTCTCTCACTGAAAATGTTTCCCGAGTAGAAATTGCTTATTAGTTGAATGTCCTGGGTCTACCTGCAGTTCCACTCTGTCCTGGTGACACAGCCAGCCTGGGAAAACTGTGAAGCACAGCATGTGGGCCTTTTGGGCCTTCCTCACTTAAAGTGGTTGTTTTTCTCTCTCCTAGAAGGACCCTCCTTGCCCCTGGCACCTCTCTGGGTCCTTTTCTTATTCTTGCCTGCAGGCATACTACCCTCTGGGAATTACTGGGGAAACCAAGTGTTAGGTGGTAATGATAAAAGCTTTACCTCCTCATGGGGTGCTAGCATTTTATTTTTTTTTAATGTTTTATTTTATTTTTGAGAGAGAGACAGAGTGTGAGTGGGGGAGGAGCAGAGGGAGACACAGAATCTGAAGCAGGCTTCAGGCTCCGAGCTGTCAGCACAGTGCCCGATGCGGGGCTCGAACTCATGAACTGCGAGATCATGACCTGAGCTGAAGTTGGACGCTTACCGACTGAGCCACCCAGGCGCCCCAGGGTGCTAGCATTTTAAATTGGGGACTTGTCGCAAATGAATGAGATTGTAATCATTGAAAGAAAAGTAGTGTTCTTTTGGGACTTTACAAAAATCCATGCCTCCATTATCCAGGATAGGTTTAATTTTTGGTACTTAAAAATAACCAAAATTTCAGGAGACCTAGATGCCAGTAAAGTTGTACCTAATGACATTTCATTCCCTGTTCAGACAGTGCACTGCGTTCATACAGTTCCACCTCTTCTGGATGTCTGACACCATCACTGCAGTATCTTCCCTATTGACACTGAGCAGATCTTGACCCTCCAGACGCTTAGAGTCAGGGTGGTTAAGGACAGTTTGCTCATAAGCCGCCTCTTTTCATTGTGCTCTAGGTCTTTGCACACATTCCCCTGATGTGGACAGGGCTGGTGATGAGGACAGTGTGCTCATCTCATCAGCAACAGCTTTAACTGCAGACCTCCTCTGTTCTTTAGTAGCACATTGAACAGCATGCTGGCACAGTTTTGAACTGAGATTTCTCACAAAAAATTTGCAAGCACTAAATCTTGTTTGTTTGTTTGTTTGTTTGAAGGCAGTGATGTGAAACTTGTCTTTCTGAAGAAAATGAGTTAACCAGGTCTTGATGAGCTTTACTTGGGCTCGAGAATAGTAGTTAAGTCACTAATTATTATTTTCATCTTTTTTTAAAGCTGAGAGTAATAATTCACCAAACATTTTAGTTGTTAAGAGAAGGTTATATAAAAGAATTGAATTGAGTGAATTAAAATGAATAGAGTCACTTCTGTTTGGACAGGCATCTCTGCCAAATGTTCTTTATTCAACAATATATACATATGTTTCGAAGTCTATAATTTGCTAAGTCATGTGTAAAAGGGCTGAGGTTGTAATGATGGAAACCATGCATTTTCTTCTGTTTAGAAGCTTGCTCTATAGTGCAAGAGGCAGAATGCTAAAAGTCTGGGCTTCAGTTTCCTCAGCTGTAAAGTAGGGATAATAGTTAGACCACATGTAGCTAACTGTGTGGATTAAGTGAGGTAATGTCACAAAGCCATCAGGATGCTGCCTGGTATGTAGTAAGTGCAGTGTAAGTGTTTCAGCAAAATAGATGAGCTAGAGGACATTAACATGTGATAAGAACCTAGCATGAGCATGTAGGCAATAAGTAAAGTGCTCCGCTTCTGGAGTCTGGAAGATTTTGATGGGGAGTGTGATGGTGGGGAGTGGCTCCACTGGGGAGTTGAGACTTCATCTGGGTCTTGAGTGATGAATAAGAGTTCAGTATGTAGAGTAACAGGTAAGAGAATTTCCAGAAATGGGAGCAGCACGAGCTGTCTTCTAACTCAAAGAGCCCTGTCCACAACATTCTGCCCAGAAAGCTTCCCTGGTTCCAGCTCACTCCACTGAGCCAGTTGGTACCAGGTCTTCTCCTCTGCAGCAGTTGGCACATGCCTCTTTTTCAATACCATCTCACCATTTGGCGACACTTTTCCTCTAATATTCACTGAACGTTTATTGAATACTGTCTTGGTACTGATCCTCATGCTGGGTGCAGTCACTGCCCTCAGAAACCCCTGGAATAATGAGGGGCTTTCCCTGGCACCAGTGGGTTCCCATAGCATACTGTCTGGTTCAATATAGCTTAAAAATACCATTGAAAGAGCTTATGCATCTATAAATAAAGGAATCCTTCCCATGCCCCTGGTTTTGGATACGGAAGGAATTGTCTGTAGCTGTGAGAAAGGGATGGAGATCATTCTTGTGTTCACTCTTTCTGTGAGTTCTGTTTATGTATTCAAAGAGTTGCTCTTTTTATAGAGCTCAGAGCATCTCAAAGGAAAAAGAATCATTGAATATTATTGATAACAGTTTAGGAGGACTTGAAGGATCTGTCAGTTTCTTTAAACAACTGTATGTTGTAGCTGTTTGCAGTCTATTTGCAGCCTTTGAAGTTTGTGTATATTTTATCTTCTGTGTGTCCCATGGCTGGGTTCACAGTCTATATGGAGGATAGAGCAGAGCATGGAGCATGTTACAAGCTGGATCACAAAGCTGTTTGGCAGTTTTCAATCCTAGAAATCCTGTGTTAGGGGGAAAAAAATCAGCCTGGCAACTGTTTTTTCTTTTTTTAAACAATCCAAAATTTCTCATTTTGCCCTGTTGTAGTAGTGAACTTGAGTTTCATTCATGACTATTTCAGTTACAGCAGAAAACTCAAATATTTAAAATAAGATCATAAAGAGTAGTGGTCACATGATGAGTTGTGTATCTCTGACCAAGATAAGGAGTATGCTGAGAGGTGACATATCGGTGGGTGGGTTGGGGGTGGGGGGCAAGTGGATGGTGATGAACACTGGAAGCAAAAGACCAACAAGGAAAGAACTTCAATAATTTGCTCAGGAAACCCAAATAACAATCCAGTGAAGAAATGGGCAAAAGATGTGAATAGATACTTCTCCAAAGAAGACATCCAGATGGCCAACCGACACATGAAAAAATGCTCCACATCACTCATCATCAGGGAAATACAAATCAAAACCACAATGAGATACCACCTCACACCTGTCAGAATGGCTAACATTAACAACTCAGGCAACAACAGATGTTGGTGAGGATGTGGAGAAAGAGGATCTCTTTTGCACTGCTGGTGAGAATGCAAACTGGTACAGCCACTCTGGAAAACAGTATGGAGGTTCCTCAAAAAACTAAAAATAGAACTACCCTATGACCCAGCAATTGCACTAGTAGGTATTTACCCAAGGGATACAGGTATGCTGTTTCAAAGGGGCACATACACCCCAATGTTTATAGCAGCACTGTCGACAATAGCCAAAGTATGGAAAGAGCCCAAATGTCCATCAGTGGATGAATGGGTAAAGAAGATGTGGTATGTATATACAATGGAGTATTACTCAGCAGTCAGAAAGAATGAAATCTTGCATTTGCAACTACACGGATGGAACTAGAGGGTATTATGCTAAGCGAAATTAGAGAAAGACAAATATCATATGACTTCACTCATATAAGGAATTTAAGATACAAAGCAGATGATCATAAGGGAAGGGAAGCAAAAATAATATAAAAACAGGGAGGGGACAAAACGTAAGAGACTCTTAAATATAGAGAACAGAGGGTCACTGGAGAGGTTGTGGGGGGGGAATGGGCTAAGTGGGTAAGGAGCATTAAGGAATCTATTCCTGAAATTGTTGTACTCTATGCTAACTAACTTGGATATAAATTAAAAAATAAATTTAAAATAACAAAGAAAAACTAAAAACATAATAATTTGCTCAGGAAGTTGGAGGATGTGCACTAAGGCAGCAGTGGTGAGAATGAAGAGAAGGAAAAGCACAAGAGATATTTTCTTTTCAGGTAGGATTGACAGGATTTGGTGACTGTTGGAAAGGGAGAAAGTGACCTGTGTGAACTCTGAGCTTTCTGTTTTGGGTAATGAGTGATGTGGTATTGTTCATGGGGTGAGGAGGAGAGGTGGAAAAATGGGTTTGGAAGGAAAGATGATTTCAGTTTCAGATATGTGGATTTAGAGTACCTGTGAAATGTGTATTGAGAGAGAGGTTTATGGGCACTTGGATAAATAGACTAAATTAAAGAGAGAAGATCTGAAAACAGAAGTGGGGCGGGGGGTGGACAGCACATAAGTCCTGTCCGTGCCTTGACACTAGATGAGATTGCCCAGGGACCAAGAGATGAATGAAACTTAGCAATTGATTTTGTGTATATATTCATGTGACCTTTGAGCACTTAGAAGGTCATTATAAATACATTGACAAATAAGGGAAAGAAAGTCTTTGGTTAGGCTATTGTTTTGAGTTTTGGCTCATAACATGTGGTCCATGGTGGTAAATGACATCTCAAGGTCCCTTCCCACATGAACAAAGGGAGATATTTTTAAGTGAAGCTCTATTTTACAATTACAACTGTAGGACAGCAGAGAAATCAGACTTTGAGCTGAGATAGCATTTTTCTCCTCCCCTCCAATTGAAGCTTTCTTTGAATTTGGAAATCATATCTTTCTTTATCTGGGTCAAGGACTTGAAGAAAGGCTAAGTGAGCTTGGTGCAAAACAGCATGTTCAGATGTTCACATTAATCCCGTTAAACTACTCACACAGAGAAAGTAGATGGCGAGAAAAGACAAAAGTAAAGAAATTTTTAACAGATGGTTTTTTTAATTATTTATTTAGCTATCTATTTCTGATTTACTTTAAACTTGGCTACTACAATCACTTTGAAAGCAAATCATGCCTCTTTGGTGAGTGGATAGCTGGTATTAATGGCTTTTGTTGCCATAGCCATTAAACTCCCCCCACCCCAAATCTTTGTGGAAAGTATTAAATATTCTCAGGGCGCCTGGGTGGCTCAGTCAGTTAAGCATCCTACTTCAGCTCAGGTCATGATCTCATACTCTGTGAGTTCGAGCCCAGCGTTGGGCTCTGTGCTGACAGCTCAGAGCCTGGAGCCTGCTTCAGATTCTGTGTCTCCCCCTCTCTCTGCCCCTCCCCTGCTCATGCTCTGTCTCTCTCTGTCTCAAAAATGAATAAAAACATTAAAAAAATATTCTCAGGATTCTGGTTTCTTTGGTTGTTCAAAACCTGTTTAAATGTACCATTAACACAACAATCCTTTAAGAATCTATAAGCCAAATGGTAGTGGGACTATTTGATTAATAATTATTCTGTGTTTAATTTTACGGAAAAAATCTTAAGACTGTAACAGATAAATCAGCATATGACATAAACATTTAATTTCAGAAAACAGTGCAAATTAGAATACAGGAGAGTTTATTGTATATGAGTTACAGAGATCTAAAATTTGAACAAAATTTAAGGTACATTTAAAATCTCATTCAATTCCAAAACATTTTTTTCATAGATAAACCTCATTACTAGAAAATATGCAGTGACTTTTTTTAACCATTATACTCCAATTGCAATGGACGTTGGCATCATGGTTTTATAAATAACAATATTCTTAGAGTAAAAACTGACTCAGCAATTCAGCCCCTCTGAAATTTATCTTAAATATTCTAAAAGAAAAAATCCACATACTTGAAATTTCTGTTGTAGTATTATCTAGAGAGCAATTGGCAAGAATCAGAATGTCCCAAAAGATTCAAAATTTGCCTTAGAAATCATGGGTCTTGACTCAATATAACATTAAAATTATTAGAATTGGTAGTTGGTAAGACTATAAGGAAACAGGAAAACTGGTTGGTAGACACTTTGGGGGGTTAGGTATAAAGAAGGATACTTTATTTTGTACCTTGTAAATCCAAATACAAGGAAAAATAGTTTGCTCTTCATGTTTTACTTTGGCCAGAAGTAAGCTCTTTACAGCTAGCAACTCTGTCTTAGTCATCATCATTTCTCTAGTGCTCAGTAAATGTTTGCTAAATTGAACCTAATCTCTGCACATCTAATATGTACAAATGAAAGGGGTAGGGAATTTAAATGACTTTTAACTTAAAAATTCCCTAATGTCACTTTTCATATTATATGTAGGACACAGAGATATATACAATATATCTCAAATTTTCAGAGATAATTTGGGGGAAAAAGTACAATCCATGATATGCTATCATAAAAATCCATTTAAAGGAAATATATTATTTATATATTGTACTATATAGTGGAGACCAGGTGCAAAATAGTATGTTCTGGATATGATACTATGATATTTTTGGATATTAGCATTCTAATCCTGGAAAATACATAATCACAGTTAAAAAATATATTCACTGTGTATCAGGTAATATTAGACAACAAAACACACATTACTGGTAAATGAAATTTCATACCATACATGCAGTTCTATTAAAAACAAATACTGGGGCGCCTGGGTGGCTCAGTCGGTTGAGCGTCCGACTTCGCTCGGGTCACGATCTCACGGTCCGTGGGTTCGAGCCCCGCATCAGGCTCTGTGCTGACAGCTCAGAGCCTGGAGCCTGCTTCCGATTCTGTGTCTCCCTCTCTCTCTGGCCCTCCCCCGTTCATGCTCTGTCTCTCTCTGTCTCAAAAATAAATAAAAATGTTAAAAAAAAATTTTTTTTTAAAAACAAATACTAGTAATGCACTGCAGAAATAAGGTTATTTTTTTTTTTTTGATGTCTGATCTTATTTATTTGTTACTCTTAAACAAATCTCCTTTCTGTCTGAACTCAGAAGCTCTCAGAGAAGACAGCGTCTGTCTCTTGGCAATCTGTTCCTGGCATTTTTCTTTGGCCTCCTTCAGTCTGTTGGCCACAGGTTTAGTATATTCTGCCGCCTCTTCCTTACTTTTCTTAGTGCACTGCTTCTTCCAAGCAGTATGCCGACGTTTGTTTTGGAGGACACATGGAGTAACAAGATGCTGAATCTTGGGTGCTTTGGTTCTAGGTTTTTTACCTTCAATTGATGCAAAGTTACTTTTGGATTTTTCCATCTCTCCCTCCTCCACCTTCTCTATTTTTCTTTATGTTTTCTATTTTTTGTGTGTGAAAACTTGCATCTTCTATTCTGGCACATACTATAATTGTAGAGATGTGATTTAAAAAATATCAGCTACCTCCAGTCTACCTCCAGATTGTGCGTGGGGATGTTCTCCTGCCTGTGGACATAGGAGCATCTTTGTCCCAGACCTTCAGCCATCAGAGCCCTTTTATTCTGGAGGAGTTGTAAAGAACATAGACTTTGTTCAAAAAAGAATATGGACATTTATTTTTATCCTGGAAGCGCTGTGACTTGCGCTCAGGCATAGCTACTCCAGTCAGGAAGGACGGGCAACAGCTGGGTCGGTGCTGAGTGGCCTGCAGCATTTGCTTGTAGTCGAGATAAATTTGCCCCTCAATCCCAAATTTTTCCTGAATGGATTAACAGGAAAGCCAGTGATGGTGAAACTCAAGTGGGGAATGGAGTACAAAAGCTATCTGGTATCTGCAGATGGCTATATGAACATGCAGCTTGCAAACAGAGAAGAATATACAGATGGAGCATTGTCTGGTCATTTGGGTGAAGTTTTAATAAGGTGTAATGTTCTTTAATTCAGGGGTGTTGAAGAGGAAGAAGATGGGGAAATGAGAGAATAGCATCTTATGTGGTGAATTTATATGTATGTCCAGACAATAAACATGTTTTAAAAAAAAAGAATATGGACTTTGAAGTCACCTAGGCATTATTGAAACTGTTTCTGAAGTAAATCAGCCAAATATCCTTAGAAAGCCTCTCAATCTATCGAACTCACTTATTTTAAAAACTGGGTTAATAATATGACCTTATATGGTTTTGTGAGGAGCTAAAAGGGTAATTCTCATGAACAACCCAGCACTGCACCCAGGCATATTATAGACAACCATGATGGTTTCCTTCATATCTTCTATGAAAAATGCCTCACTGTATGAAGCACCTATGCCTTCTAAAGCAGCCCATGCCCTGCTTATTAATTTGCTTGGGCTGCCATAAAAAAGCAGTGCAGACTGGGTAGCTTACATGACAGAATTTTTTTTTTTTCAAGTTAGTTAACATACAGTGTAGTTTTTGCTTCAGGAGTAGAACCCAGTGATTCATCTCTTACATAGGACACCCAGAGCTCATCCTGAAAAATGCTCTCCTTAATGCCTCTCACTTATTTAACGCAGCCCCCACCCCCAAACCTTCCCCACCCCACTCCCCAGCAACCCTCAGTTTGATCTCTGTATTTGAAAGTCTCTTTTGGTTTGCCTCCCAATGTTTATAATACCACTATCAACAATAGCCAAATTATGGAAAGAGCCCAAATGTCCATCGACTGATAAATGGATAAAGATGATATAGTGTGTGTATATATATGTATGTATATGTGTATATAGTGTATATAATGGATAAATATGATATAGTGTGTGTGTGTATATATATATATATATATATGTATGTATATGTGTATACACACACACACACACACACACATGCACACACAATGGAATACCACTCAGTGATGAAAATTGAGATCTTGCCATTTGCAACAACATGGATGGAACTGGAACGTATTATGCTAAGCAAAATAAGTTAGAGAAAGATATCACATGAAATCACTCATATGTGGAATTTGAGAAACTCAACAGATGAACATTAGGGGAAGGGAAGGAAAACAAATTTATTTACAATTTTGAAAGCCAGAAGTCCAAGGTGTCAGTTTGGTTCCTTCTGAGGCTTTTCTCCTTGGCTTGTATATGGCTGTCTTCACACAGTCTTAACTCTGCCTGTTATGTGTATCCAAATGTCCTCTTGTAAAGACAGTAGTCATATGGGATTAGGGCTTACTCTAATCACCTCATTTTAACTTAATTGCCTCTTTAAAGACCCTACCTCCAGATACAATTACATTCTAAAATACTGGAGGTTTGGATGAAGATATTAATTTTTGTTGGGACACAATTCAGTCCATGCCCTGCCCTCTTCACTTTGGATTTTTAAGGTTTATTTATTTTGAGAGAGAGAGCACATGTAAGAGAGTGCTAGTTGGGGAGGGGCAGAGGAGAGACAATATCCCAAGCTGTCACCATAGAGCTCATCGCGGGATCAATCTCACCAAATGTGAGATCATGACCTGAGCCGAAATTAAGAGTTGGATGCTTAACTGACTGAGTCACCCAGGTGCCCTCACTTTAGATTTTAGAGACGTGTTCCAAGGAGAAGCTCTGTTGAGATCCCAGCCAAGTCTACATGGACAATACTTCACCTTTACTATTATCTACATTGTTTCACCCTGTATGTTTGAAATGTATTGGCAGTAGTTGCAAATGCACACACATAGAAAAAAGGTAAAAGGGAGTTGACATGTTTAGTGAGTATGCTCTTGAATATGCTATTAATTCTTTCACTCACACATTGAATGGGTTTGTCCACACACATCAATTGAGCGTTCACCATATCCCAGGCATTGCTATAGGCCTTGGGAGGTGAGAAGAACACATTGTGTTTGCCTTTGGGAGCTTAAGAGAGGAAGGGAGGGAGTCAGAGAAACAGGAATTCTGAAAATTTCAAGACAATACAGTAGTGCCAAAGGTAGATAAGCATAGGATATTACATTAAATAACAACGGTATGATTCTAATATTAGAAATGCGATTGGAAATTTCCTATGTAGAGTGAGGCTGAGAGATAAGGGTTAGGGTTTTAGAACTACAGTTTAGCTACCTCTTACCTACATCCTAAAGTAGATCTGACCTAGAGTACTAGCTTGATTATTGGGAGAATAAAAGTCTGAAGTTTATCCACTCTGGAAATTGAACTAATCTTTCTGCTTAGGTATATAATTGACCCTATTTATAATGGCATGGTTCTCTTAGAACTTTAGATGCAGGATATTAAATTCATGAATTCGTGTATCAAATACTAAAGTATGAAAATACCCCAAAACACTAAATACAAATACTGAAAAAGTGGTAAGGATTTCAGGAGATAAGGAATAGCAAGAGTGCTGGAACCTGGGAATAATAAAGGCAGTATTGAATGTTGCATTCCAAATCATAGTTTTGATTTCATGAGTTTTGGGTGGGAGGAATAGTGAAAGGATCTGGTCGAGGGGTATCAGGTAGTAAAGCAATCATGGGTTGTCTTTGGGGGAGCACTAGGAAAGAGCAGCTCATATGAATGACCCAAAAGAGTGAACTACAGTGCTTTTATATCATAAGGGGGAGTATTGCAGAAACCAGGAACAAGGATGTGTGTGGATATTTGTAGGGGAAGGAGTAGGTGCTTTCCTATGGCCAGTGTCCTCAGTAGCTTCTATGAAGATGGTGGGTTAAGGATTAATTTTATTTATCTATGTATTTATTTATGTATTTATTTTAGTGAGCATTAGAGTTACATTTTATTTCTTATATGTAATTTATTGTCAAATTGGTTTCCATACAATACCCAGTGCTCATCCCAACAGGTGCCCTCCTCAATGCCCATCACCCACTTTCCCCTCTTCCCCACCCCCCATCAACCCTCAGTTTGTTCTCAGTATTTAAGAGTCTCTTATGGTTTGCCTCCTACCCTCTCTGTAACTTCCCCTTCCAACGCCCTCTCCCCCTTGGTCTTCTGGTGAGTTTCTCAGGATCCACATATGAATGAAAACATATGGTATCTGTCTTTCTCTGCCTGACTTATTTCACTTAGCATAACAGTCTCCAGTTTCATCCACATTGCTGCAAGTGGCCAGATTTCATTCTTTCTCATTGCCAAATAGTATTCCATTGTATATATAAGCCACATCTTCTTTATCCATTGGTCGGTTGATGGACATTTAGGCTCTTTCCATAATTTGGCTATTGTTGAAAGTGCTGCTATAAACATTGGGGTACAGGGGCGCCTGGGTGGTTCAATCGATTGAACTTCTGACTTCAGCTCAGGTCATGATCTCACGGTTAGTGGGTTTGAGCCCCGCATTGGGCCCTGTTCTGACAGCGCAGAGCCTGGAGTCTTCTTCCAATTCTGTGTCTCCCTCTCTCTCTGCCCCTCCCCCGCTCATGCTCTGTCTCTGTCTCTCAACAATTAAAAAAAACCCCAAAACATTGGGGTACAAGGGGCACCTGTCATCAGCACTCTTGTATCCCTTGGGTAAATTCCTAGCAGTGC
Source organism: Panthera uncia (assembly GCF_023721935.1). Classification (NCBI taxonomy): domain Eukaryota; kingdom Metazoa; phylum Chordata; class Mammalia; order Carnivora; family Felidae; genus Panthera; species Panthera uncia. The sequence goes on along the minus strand of NW_026057582.1, from coordinate 37,515,737 downwards.
TATTGCTGGGTCATAGGGTAGATCTATTTTTAACTTTTTGAGGAACCTCCACACTGTTTTCTAGAGTGGCTGCACCGGTTTGCATTCCCACCAACAGCGCAAGAGTGTTCCATTTTCTCCACATCCTCTCCAGCATCTATAGTCTCCTGATTTGTTCATTTTAGCCACTCTGACTGGTGTGAGGTGGTATCTCAGTGTGGTTTTGATTTGTATTTCCCTGAAGAGGAGTGACGTTGAGCATCTTGTCATGTGCCTGTTGGCCATCTGGATGTCTTCTTTAGAAAAGTGTCTATTCATGTCTTCTGTCCATTTCTTCACTGGATTATTTGTTTTTCAGGTGTGGAGTTTGGTAAGTTCTTTATAGATTTTGGATACTAGCCCTTTGTCCAATATGTCGTTTGCAAATATCTTTTCCCATTCCATGGGTTGCCTTTTAGTTTTGTTGATTGTTTCCTTTGCCGTGCAGAAGCTATGAAGCCAGCATTACTTTGATTCCCAAACCAGACAGAGATCCAGCAAAAAAGGGAACTACAGGCCAATATCCCTGATGAATACGGATGCAAAACTTCTCAACAAGATGCTAGCAAATCGAATTCAATAGCATATAAAAAGAATTATTCACCATGATCAAGTGGGATTCATTCCTGGGCTGCAGGGCTGGTTCGATATTCACAAATCAATCTGTGATACATCACATTAAGAAAAGAAAAGGTAAGAACCATATGATCCTGTCAATTGATGCAGAAAAAGCATTTGACAAAATTCAGCATCCTTTCTTAATAAAAACCCTCAAGAAAGTCGGGATAGAAGGAACATACTTAAAGATCATAAAAGCCATTTATGAAAAGCCCACAGCTAACATCATCCTCAAGAGGGAAAAACTGAGAGCTTTCCCCCTGAGATCAGGAACACGACAGGGATGTCCACTCTCACCGCTGTTGTTTAACATAGTGTTGGAAGTTCTAGCATCAGCAATCAGACAACAAAAGGAAATCAAAGGCATCAAAATTGGCAAAGATAAAGTCAAGCTTTCACTTTTTGCAGATCACATGATATTATACATGGAAAACCGGATAGACTCCACCAAAAGTCTGCTAGAACTGATACATGAATTCAGCAAAGTCGCAGGGTACAAAATTAATGTACAGAAATCAGTTGCATTCTTATACACTAAGGAAAATTGGGAAGGTAAAGAAATTTCCTATACACTTCTTAGCCCCCAATATACATAGCCTCCCCCCATTATCAGCATCACTCACCGGAGTGTTATATTTGTCAACTGACAAAACCTACGTTGATGCATCATTATCACCCAGAATCCATACTTTATATTGGGGTTCGTTCCTGGTGGTGTATATTCTTTGTGTTTGGACAAATGTGTAATTATATGTATCCACCATTATAGTACCATACAGAGTGGTTTCAGTGCCCTAAAAATCCTCTGTGTTCCACCTATTCATCCTTTTCTCACTAACCCTTGCCAACCCTTGATCTTCTTACTGTCGTCATAGTTTTGCCTTTTCGAGGATGTCAGATAGTTGGAATCTTATGGTGTGTAACTTTTAAAGACTGTTCTATCAGTAATGTGCGTTTAAGATTTCTCTACCTTTTCATAGCTTGATAGCTCATTTCTTTTTAGCTGAATAACATTCTATTTCCTGAATGTACCACAGATTATTCATTCACCTACTGAAAGATGCCTTGGTTCCTTCCAAGTTTTGGAAGTTATGAATAAAACTACAAACATCCATGTGCAGGTTTTCATGCAAACATTAAGTCTTTAGCTCTGTTGGGTAAATAACAAGGAGCATGATTACTGGATTATATGATAAAAATATGTTTAGTTTTGGGGTTCCTGGATGGCTCAGTCATAAGAGCGTGTGACTCTTGATCTCAGGGTCCTGAGTTCGAGCCCCATGTTGAGTGTAGAGATTAAACAAATAAAGAAAACTTTGATAAAAGTATGTTTAGTTTTTAAGATGCTGTCAAACTTTCTTCCAAAGTGGCTGGACCATTGTGCATCCCGCCAACCGTATAGAGCATTCCTCTTGCTCCACACCCTCACCAGCCTTTGGTGGTGTCAGTGCTCTGGATTTTGGACGATAGGAGTATAGTATCTCATGGTTTTAATTTGCATTTCTCTGACAACATGTGATGTGTAGCATCTTTTTAGTTGCTTATTTGCCATCAGAAATCAATTTTGATTGAGTTTGTGAAAGCTCTGATTTGTCATGTTGTAGAAAAGAGGCTGCCAGTCATTTCTTCTGAGCCCCGGAAAGCTATGAGGAATTGTGGACGTCCCTGGAAGCAGTAGTAATTTTCAAACACCACAATTATCAGTGAGTAATTGTTATCTGTAAAGCCAGCTATAGTTTTCTCCAGCTGAAAATGTCCTTAATCACCTTTTGAATCGATCTATTCCTGAGTGACAGCCAGACATGCCTAGGTTTGCTCTTTACCTTTTACAGAAAGTCCCAGATAGGAAAATCAGTTTCTATTTTAGTGCAGGATCTGGGAACAGGCAGACCTATAGGAGAATAGATGGGGGTGGTCAGGGGTGAGAAGGGATCTGACTGACTTTCTACATAATTCAGTTACTATGAGCATTGAGTTTTATTCCTGTGCAAAGGCATGAACACTGCTTTTGGTTTAATCATGATACTCTGAAGCTGACTGGTTGTTTGCAAAATATTTTGAGCACCTTGGAAAAGTGGCATCATTTGTATATAAAATATTACTAAATGTGCTTTTTGCCAAATAATTCAGAGAAAGGTTCAGCTGACTTTCTTTGCTTTTCTGATTTAGAAGCTTTTTCTTCAAAGTAGAAGTAATGATTCTTTTGCTTAAATGTAGCTCTGGGCACAGTTACAAATTTTCAGCATGTTTTTGGCTTCTAATAATTTACATCAACTATTCAGTAATTTGGCATTTTTGTTGATTCTTTTTCTAAGGCAAAATGTTACTTGTTAAATGTTGCTCCTGCTGGTAGTAAAATGTGGTTACTTTGAATAATGTTTCTGCTACTGTAGGTAAAAGGAAAATAATTTTGCTGATATCTAAGTAGATGGGGGAGGGGAGAAAGATGACATATATTTTAATAAATATCGAATATACACAGGAAACAAAGAGTTAGAATTATATTTCTTAACAGTGGAAATGTTGTGTATCCTGTTTGTACCTGTACCTGATAACAGTGCTTAATAGCATTAATATTCAGTTTATATTCTGCACCATAAGCTACAGGCCATAGCATCCTCTCCTTCCTCTTTCCCTCCCTCCACTTTCCCTCCCTCCTTTCCTTCCAGTGAGTGCCAGTTATGTGCCAGACTAATATTGGTATCCTTCAGGAAAATTCTTGCTGTTATTAAAAGCTACATATGATTTTCTGTTTTAAAAATAGGGCAACTCAGATTTCATAGTTTAATCATTTGACTGGGGTTAATAGTTATTGAACAGTTACTGTGCATCACTCTGAATATTCTAAAGAAATAAGATATTTCATAGACTGATATTAAGGAGATTTATAACCTTAATGGGGAGACATAAAAATGTCATAAATATATCTATAAAGAAATCCAGTGTTGGGTGGATAAGTACAGAAAAAGCAACAGAATATAGAAGACTTAACTCCTCTATTCCTATGATTCTGAAAAGGATAAAAATATTTGATTTCTTATTTCAGGATTCAGGTGGTAGTTCTTGCTTATTTCAAGATAATATATTTTTAAAAACATTTTTATTTCTGCACTCACACAAGCTTTCTGTGGTCTAATTTAGGAGAACCAGGATCTGTGCATTTTAGAAGGCAAGGCGTTCAGAATAAACACAACAACAAACAACTGTCCAGCTTTGAGACAAGAAGTGTCACAGGCAGGATGATTTGTTTGTCAAAAGAGTCATCCAGAGAGTGGAGATACTGTAAGAGCTCAGAGCGGAGCTGGACACAGCACTGCGACCTGTCAGTGGGAGATGAGAATTTTCGTGATCCTCAGAGAATAGCTATTGTAGGAACCAGTGCAAAGGAGTGGGGAAAACTTTCATGTACGATAAATGTTATCAGCAGAGTTGACCAAGGTTAGTACCTTAGCCATATGGGGGAAAATGATTTCTGGTAAAGGTGAGGTGGGAGAAGATGAAGTAGCAGGTGAGGGCCACATTGAGACGGGCCTTCAACTGAAGCAGGGAGTTTAGCAGTTTCTTAGCAAACAGTGGGAGTCTAGGGAGAGTCATCTTTCACTAGCTTGAGATCCCACCCAAACTTTTTCTCCTTTCGTTCTTGGATGAGATGCAAAGATGGAGGGATTGGGAGACACTGTGAACAGATCTGGAGATCAAGTCTAGGGTGCTTCTTCACTTGGTGATGGATGGATTGATTTATTTGATCAGTACCAGACAATCTGAATGATGATGATGAGAGGTGAGTGACCAGCCACAAAGTGCAGGGACTTCATAATAAGGATTTTGTTGTCATTGTTCATAGCAGGGTTAAAATAACAGCTACCTTTTCAATCTTACGTCTTCATGGTTCAAAAGATGCCAGTACAGTGTATTTCTCAGACTGTGGCTATTTGTAGGCAACACACAGTTTTCATTGTTTTAGGATACTTCATGTTTTACTATGTCCTTTGACAGAGTAGCACAATGAGGCTAGGGAGAAGAGCCAAAGATTCTGTCTTTCTCTAAATCTGTGCACGAGGTTCATTGGCTCTAAGAAGATGGAATTCTCCACCAACCTCTCCCAGTTTATGGACAAGCCCACAATTCACCACTCTCTGACACTGAAGCCAAGAGGAGCCAACAAAGATAGGAGGAGCCATGTGTCTAGGAATTGATCTACCTCAAGATGATTCGTGACTATGTCAGTTTATTCACTCTACTTATTCATGTGTGGGCCATTGGTTTATGGCTAGGTTTCATATAAGTATGTCATGGCTAGGCTTTTTCCTAAATATTAATGGGGGACTTGTGATTCAGTACTTCAAAATAGTTATTTAAGATACAACTACTAAGTATAGACTCTATCATTGGAAATTTTAATGTGCATTAAAATTCCCTCCCTAATGAAGTGGAGAAGAGACAGAAGATGAGAATGACTTATGAGAAATCTTGAAAAAGCACTGCAGAGAGAGAGACTTTTACAGTGTAGTTCCAGGGATGAGTGTTGGCTGGCTGTAAGCATTCCATGGTCTTATGGCATTCATCTTTGAATCCCTAGAATACAGCCCGGATATTTGGTAGAGTCACACTGGATGTCTGTTGAACTAAAGTAATATGACAGCTATGGGAGTTAGGCTAGCAAGGCTGAAAATTGTTGCTCAGGAGGCTCTCTGCACAGGGTAAGCACTGACAAATGCACAAAATGTCCTAAATCAGGGTTCTAACTGAGAGGTAGAAATGTTGCCATAGTAATTGAATACTGGTGAGTGTTTGCTTCCCTTTAGCCTAAAAGCTAAAACATGGAGTGCACATGATTTCTAAACGGATGAAATTTGTGCCCAACTAAGTATACTACCAAATAAAAGGCTATTTAATTCACTGCGTCTTTCATGCTTCCTGAATTATTCCTTCACCCTACTTTCCATATCTCCGCTTCTCCCTCAGAAGTAACAGCTGTGGAGATCAGCAGTTGTGATGCCAACCTCTGTAGTCCTGGCGGTTGGCTAGTGCATCATTGGGCTGGTGGGAGGTGGAAACCATGACCATGAACAACTCTGCGTTTGCGGGAGAGAATGCATCTGGAACCAGTCACTTCTCGTGACCATCAGTGTCCTCATTTACTTTAGGTTTGGAGGGCATTTTGAGTCTAAAGCACATCATTGCCTGAATATCTTTTTGACTTGACTTTGGAGTAAAACAGGAGAGTGGTAATTTAGAAAATTTCTGAATTAATACTTCAGAAGTATTGAGCTGATGAGAATTATGGAGAGACAATCACATGTGATGCAGTGAAAAGGTGGCTTATTGACAATATCTCTGTATAACCTAGGACTAAAATGCCCCAGATGGGAGGAGTGGTCCCTCTACACAAACTGGCAGAAATTAGAGATGATGGAGGTAGTTTCTAGGGTTTTTATGTTCACAAGTTCTCTCCATCTTGATTTTCAGTAGAGAAATAATGTGCTTGTATTCCCTTTACAATTTCCTCCATCTCCTTTACTGTTTCCTTTGTATTCCTGTCCTTTTTTTGTTAAACATTCTGTGACCTTTTCAGTTAAAGTCTCCATATAAGTATGATGTACATCCTATCCATTCACTTTCTCTAGAATAACTGTAAAATGATGAACAACACAGCAACTCATGGGCTATTACCCTAAGTAGAGTATCTAAACAGCAACGTCTCTTGGCCCCACCTCCCCTTTTCTGCAAACCTTAGGGGCTTTACCAACTTTAGAATAACATCACACATTGAACTTTTTTATAAAGTGATTCCCAAGGTCAAAGTCGTTTAGGCTGCTCCTTTACCATAGCAATTGTCTAGACTCCATCCAAGAGATGCCAGGAAGAAGGAATCAGAAGAGAGGCTCTTGATCTTGGTCCTTACCTTTGAAGATAGATAAATTCATTTGTCTCTAACTTGGTATAAATTGATGGGGAATAGTGCAGAGGAAAGCCTATAGATTCTGAGTTGAGATGCCTTAGACAGAAAATTCCCCCAAATAAAATGATCTGAATTGATTTTAATTTCTCAGAATTGGTATATTGGTTTGCTAGGGTTGCCATAATGAAATACCAGACATGGGGTGGCTTAAACAGTGGAAATTTGTTTTCTCCTGGTTCTGGAGGCTGGAAGTCCAAGATCAAGATGTCAGAACATTTGGTTTCTATTGAGGCCTCTGTCCTTGTCTTGTAGACAGCTACTTTCTTGCTGTGTCCCTAAAAGGACACCAATCAGAATAAAGCCCAATCCTTGTGACTTCATTTAACCTTAATTACTACTCTAAAGGTCTGTATTTCAAGTACAGTCACATTCTAAGGTACTGGGGGATTAGGGCTTCAATTTATGAATTTGGGGAGACACAATTCTTCAACAGTTGGCTATACACAATTTGCCATGCTCACAACTTAGAGTAAACAGTGAGGGAAACCATCAAACCACATTGTTTCCAGATATTGATACTTATTTACTATTGTTATGTTTCTCCAAATAAAAGAGCCCTTACTCATTGTAAATTCATCCTGAACTGTAAATATATAGTTCATTAAAAAAAACTCATTATAATTTTATAAAGAACCAGGCAATGTTTTTTTCTTACGTGCCATCCCACTTAAATTCTAAGTGCTTCTTGCAAACTGACCTCCTTTCACACTGATGTAAAATTCTCAGCTATGAAATGGGGCAGCTAAAAGCCTTTAACTTGTCCTAAGTCCCACAATGCCTAACCTGTAAGGAGATTGTCAAACAAATGAGCGTAGACCTAGAGGAAATTGACCCAACCCTAACAAAAACAAAAAACAAACCCCATTAGATCTTTCAATGAAATGGACGTATACGTTGTTTTTCTAAGCTATTAAAAATTATTGACATTAGGCATGCCAGATATTGGTAACTTTAGTCAAAAATAATGTCAGTCAGTTACTATGGAAGCTTTTATAGGTTGATGGAGAACATAAAATATATTTCTAAGTCTGAAGTACGTTTTTCAGTAAAATTATTTTTCACAGATTTCTTCTAACAAGGGTGGCCTTAACTACCAGGTAGTAATAGTTACACACGTTTATGCTTCAGTGTATTTATTTGTTATCCATTAATTGTTATTTCCCAAGTCTGTTTACTTGGAATTTGTTCCTATTTGTACTATGTATTTTTTGCCATATTTGAATACTGTTTATCATTCAAATAATGTTTCAAAACACTGAGCTGTGATACCTGGTTATTGAACACCTGTTTTCTGGAATGCAGCTGGTGATAGGAAGTGACAGCTCATTGTCTTTGCAGACAGTAGAGTCTCTTCATCTTTCCCATTCAGATGACTCAGTGTTCATTGTGAAAACAATGAAGAGGATACTAGACTTATTTCAGCAACTCTAGGGATATGGTCCTTTGAATTCTAGATTGTCAAGTCCCTTACTTGAATATGTATAATGAGATAATTCAAGCAATATATTCTAATTTAATTTTAACTCAGCATTCAGGGTTTGCTATTCATGAAATACCTAACCTGATTTTTAAAAAAAAAATCAATGAATTTGATGATATCTTGAAACCTTATTTCATTCTCTCTGGAGTTGTCATGGCAACAGAGAAACCAGGGTGCTATGGGGGAGATGTGATTTCAGACTTCTGCTGTAGTTATTCCTGTGTCTAGTCCAGAGAGGATAATGTGATGGCTGCTTTATTCAAAAAATTACATTTATTATGCATTATGCTAGTATAGCAGTCACGGAGAACTCAGATTCTATAAGATCACTGGCCTTGCCACTTTACCTAGTAAGGTGGGTTCAGGTTTTCTTTGTCCTATTTACATTTCTGTTTTGTGACTGGTAGGATATTTTTGATATGTATAGTATACAGTTAAGGGTATTGGATCTTAAAACAAACAGGATGGAGAATACAGAATTGAAACAATTGAATTTACTAAATGGTTAAGTTAAACACCTGAATTACAAACTTTCTGCGTAAATATGAAGTTAGCTTTGATTACAGATCCTGCCCCACAGATGATCTAGGCAGCTCACTGTCTTATCCCATATTGTTGAGACCCCTGAGCCTGCCTGGTAGTGGCTTTCTGTCCACTTACATAATATGACAGGTTTCCCATTCGGCATGCAAATCCTCATGATACCTTTTTTTTTTTTTTTTCTTGCTCTTTGATTTTCTTTGTCCTTTTCTCCCTTCTACTTCCCTTCCTCCATTTATTTCCCTCTCCTTTTCTGGCCCACTGACCCTCTGACCCCCTTCCTTACTTCCTTCTTTCTTCAGATGCTTTATCTTTTACATTCACTGCACTGAATTTACCTACCACCCTGTATTGCCTCCAACTCCAAGCTCATTCCACTTTGCTAAATAGACTCAATTAGCTTCTCTCTGTTCCCACCTCTCTCCCCTCCCCTCCCTTCCTTCCTTCCTTCCTCACTGAACTCAACCCTATAGGTTTATATGTCCAGCAGCTAATTACTTTGTAGTGCCAGGTCTGTGCTCAGAGTAGATGGAGTCCTTGTGGAATGTGGTGAAAATCTCAATATACGCTGCACGATTGTATGCAAAAGCTGAAGTCAGAGCAATAGGAAAAATGAAACCCCCAGGGGTTAGCAGAAATCATGAAGAAGGTTTTAGTTATTATGGAGAATTGGCAGCACTCTGAGCCAGTCATATCTAGATTTCCAAGGGTGAGGGAACTCTGACGTGTTTATTATATACATGTAAGACAGAAACAAGCAAGCATTTAAACACATTATAAACAGATATATACTAGGGAAGCAAAAGATGGGCTTATGAATGCATCTTTGCAATATGTATACCACATTAAAAAATTTCTTTATTCAGCTCAAAACTGAAATAGTTACTACATTGATTTCTTAAGGGCATTTTCCCCCATTAAAGGTTAATTTGGAGTCCAGAACCATTGCAGATTGGGACAGGAAAAAAAAATGGAAACATTTTCTTGGTAGGTGATAATGCTTAGTGTTCACAGATCAAGGTCCAGATATAAGACATTAAAAGAAGTCATACTTTCAGATTACAAGAGTGACAGGCATGTCTGTATCACCATACTAGGCATTATTTGGAAGAATTTATCCTCTTGTTTCTCGATTTAAATCATAGTCCATTGTTAACTCTCTTAACTACTGAAGAAGCCTTGTGTATTTAATGGCTGCCTGATATGTACTTATAGTGGAGCAGTTGGACATTATGCCACAGTAGATTTAGATATTATTTAGGTAATTCGTACTTAAAAATGCACTGAACAGTAAAGACATTTTCATTGAAAACAGACAATATGAAAAATTTAAGATGATTAAAAGGCTTTAATTAATGATAAATTCAACCCTATGCTGGCATAATTAGGTCTGAGCTTTAGACACACTGAAAATGTCAGCTTTCCCAGTTGGCACTTCTATAATCATAATGGCTTTTCACGATTAAAAGAATTAAAGCCACTTCCAAAATAAAAGCACTTCATTCTTAATTCAACCTTGGTTTGCTGGAATGGAATAATGGACAGTGGCCTTAGTTCTACACTCAGTTTATATGAAAATGGGTGAGGAATCACTAGAAGCTTTACTAATGTTTGCCCAAAGAAGTCTGTTAATCAGTATAGAACCAAAAATAGAAGCAAGAGGATGAATGTTTGATGAAGGTGGTATTGAAATTGTGGGCCTCACTATGTTGGTTGGGAAGGCAAAGTCTCCCTCTTTTCCTTGTCTTCCCTGCTCTTCTACACACCAAAGCCTCAAGATATATGGAGTACTGAGCAGGTGCAAGCTATAGCAAGCATTAAGTGTGGTACGCACATTCCCATCCAAATATCTAATAAACATTTCACGATTAATTTGTCCCAAACTGAAATTAACCTCCAAATTTGTACCAATGTCTTCCCCATTTCAGTTGATGCCAACTCCATCTACTCAAGCCAAAAACACTGGAATTATCCTTGACTCCTCTCAATCTCTCTTACCCTACATCTAGTCTATCAGGAAATAGTACCAGTTCTATCTTCAAGATATATCCAGAATCAAATAATCTTTGCTGTGACTGTGCTAGTTGAAACACAACAAATTCTCCCTTCTGCATATCTTTTCTTCTTATAGTCTATTTTTTTTTTAATTTTTTAACGTTTTATTTATTTTTGAGACAGGGAGAGACAGAGCATGAACAGGGTAGGGTCAGAGAGAGGGAGACACAGAATCTGAAACAGGCTCCAGGCTCTGAGCGGTCAGCACAGAGCCCGACGCGGGGCTCAAACTCACGGACCGCGAGATCATGACCTGAGCCGAAGTCGGACGCTTAACTGACTGAGCCACCCAGGCGCCCCTCCTATAGTCTATTTTCAAGAGCATCCAGAACAATGTTTTTTTTTTTCTAATTTTTAATTCCGACATAATGTCATATTTATAGAAACTCTACAAGAATAGTACAAAGGTTTCCTTTAAATCCTTCATCTAGATCCCCCAAATATAAACTTTTTCTCATTTACTGTTTTTGGTTAAATGTTGCTACATTCTCTTCTGTAAAGGCACACTATTCTACATTTTTACCCCTGTGGGGCCCCAATCAGGGCCTGGTGCTTGTTTTACGTGCAGCAGTTTCTTGTTTGCTTTTTGTTCTTCTATGGAAATTTATTTAAGCTTTCTATTACTAATGGGGTCATTTTCATAAACTATATGTTCCTCAAAAAAATAAAAAAAAAACCTATTTCATACAAGTTTTCAAATTTGTCTCTCCATAACCTTGCAAATAGTGTGTTGTTTTTTTGAATTTTTACCAATCTGTTTGGTGAGAAATGATATCTCAGAATTGTATTAATTTGAATTCTATTAATATAAGTAAGATTGAATGCCTTTCCATGTGTTTAAGGGCTTTAAAAAATGTTTGGATTGTTTTTTTGTGTTTTTCATTCATTTTACTATCAGGATTTTGGTCCGTTTTTTTTTTTTTTCCTCCAGAATTTTTTAAGAATTCCATATTAATGTTATTGGCTCTTTATTTGTGATATATAAATGTTTTTCTCTAGTATTCTGTCTTATGACTTTGTGGTGTGTTTTGTTTTGGCCTTGCTGAAGTTTTAAGTTTTTATGTAGTCAAATTTAACAGTTTTTGCATTTTCTCTGGATCTTGAGTTACAGCTAGAAAGACCTTTCCCCACCTCCAAGATTTTATAAAAATTCATTCATTTTTTTTCTTGTTCTTTTGTGGTTTCATTTTTTTTTAATATTTATATTCCTGAACCACTTGGAGTTTATTTTTCTGTACGAAATGAGGTATAGATCTAATTTTGATGTTTACCCAAATATCAGTTATCTCAGCGCCAGTTATTAAAATATCAATTCTTGCCCCAGTGACTTGAGATGTTACCTCCATCATACATTAAAATATTCACTTTGGTGTGTATCTGGACTTGTAATCTTTTCCCACTGGACTGCCTATATGCCCATGTACCAGTACTGCTCTATTTTAACTATAAAGGTGTTATAGTATGTTGTAATGTCTGCCAGGGCTTGTTTCCTAGTAGCTCTCTTTTATAGTATTTCCTGGATATTCCACATAAAATTTGAATTAACATGTTTAAATCTATTAAAAAGCTTACTAATATTTTCTTGGGGGTTGCATTAAATTTATACCTTATGAAGAACTGATAATCTATAAGATGTTGAGCCACATTATTCAAGATGTAAGAATGTCTTTCCATTTGTTCAAGTCTAATATTATATCTCAGGAATCTTAAATTTTCTGTGTATAAATTTAGTACATTTCCTATTTATTTCTAGGTGTCTTATTTCCTTTTTGCTATTATAAATAAGACTTTCTTTGTCATTATATGCTCTGATTACCTTTTGTGTTTCTGAAAGCATGTTTGGTGTCTGCATGTTAATTTTATGTTCTGAGTTTTTTGAGTTACCTTTGTCATTGACTATCTGGGTATATGATTGTATAGTCTGCAAATAATAAATTTCTTTTTTTTCCCCCAACTCTTATGCCTCATAGTGTTTTCTCTCATCTGATTGCATTGGCCTCTGGAAAATTTTAAATAGTACTGTACTTTGTGGATATCCACTTATGTTCTCAATACTCATTTTAAGAACAGGGTGAGTTCTGTTTAGTTGAGTGATTTTTACCAAAAACACGTTTTAAAATTTGTTAAAGAATTTCTCCACTTATGGAAACAAAGTGGTTTGGAAGTATTAGTATGAAGTCTTATTTCCTGAAATTGAGCCAACTTTACATTTGGAATAAATCTTACTTGGTCATGGAGTATTGTTTTCATATTACCATGCTGGATTCTGTTGGCTAAAAGCTTTGTTCTTATTCCATAAAAAGAATTGGATCATTTTCCTTTATTTTCAGTGTTCTGGAACTTATTGTGGAATGTTGGTACTATCTGGTCATTAAATATTTTGCAGAACTCCCCTATGAAACCATCAGGGCCTGGTGTTTATTTTGTTTGTAGCTATTTCTTATTTGCTTTTTTTCTTCTATGGAAATTGGTCTGTTTACCTCTTCTATCACTAATGGAATCATTTTCATAGACTGTAAGTCCCTAAAAAAATGCATTTCATACAGATTTTCAAATTTATTTCTCTAAAGTGCTCTCCTATTATTTTAAAGCATTTCTTCTATTTTAATGGTTATTTCCCTTGCAATTTCATATTTTGTATTTATATTTTCTCCCTATATTTTTCTGAATTAAGTTAACTATTGACTCATGTGTTTTTTTCTTTGTTAGAGATTTTGCTTTATTAGTTACATCTTCTGATTTTCTATCCTGTACCTTATTAGTTTTTACTTTTATCTTTAGTATTTCCTTCTTTGTGTGTTCCTTTGGTTTACTTCATTTTTTTCTTTCTTGTTTTTTAGGATAAGAATTTAATTAGATTATTTTAATTCTTTTTATTGATAAGTGTTTCAGACTCTGAACTTTTCTCTTTTCTCTCTTAAATATATTCCACAGAATTTGCTAGGTGGTGTTTTTATTATTTTATTTTATTTTATTTTTTTACTCCAAGGACAATTTTAATGACAATGTAAAATACAAATATGTTATATTAATTTTTATTTGTAGTGACAAAACTCAAACTTTCTACAGAGCCCTTAGTGGATCCATATGTAGTTGATAAATATCCACATCCAAAACCTGATTCATTTTTTAAGTTTACTTTTATGTATTTAGTTTTTTAAATTTTTTAATATGAAATTTATTGTCAAATTGGTTTCCATACAACACCCAGTGCTCATCCCAAAAAGTGCCCTCCTCAATACCCATCACCCACCCTCTCCTCCCTCCCACCCCCCATCTACCCTCAGTTTGTTCTCAGTTTTTATTTATTTATTTATTTATTTTTTTATTTTTCAACGTTTTTAATTTATTTTTGGGACAGAGAGAGACAGAGCATGAACGGGGGAGGGGCAGAGAGAGAGGGAAACACAGAATCGGAAACAGGCTCCAGGCTCCGAGCCATCAGCCCAGAGCCTGACGCGGGGCTCGAACTCACGGACCGCGAGATCGTGACCTGGCTGAAGTCGGACGCTTAACCGACTGCGCCACCCAGGCGCCCCTGTTCTCAGTTTTTAAAAGTCTGTTATGCTTTGGCTCTGTCCTCTCTAACCTCTTTTTTTTTTTTTTTTCTTCCCTTCCCCCATGGACTTCTGTTAAGTTTCTCAGGATCCACATAAGAGTGAAAACATATGCTAATGGATTGGAAGAATAAATATTGTTAAAATGTCAGTACTACCCAAAGCTATCTACACATTCAATGAAATCTCAATCAAAATTGCACCAGCATTCTTCTCAAAGCTAGAGCAAGCAATCCTAAAATTTGTATGGTACCACAGAAGGCCACGAATAGCCAAAGTAATTTTGAAGAAGACCACCAAAGCAGGAGGCATCACAATCCCAGATTTAGCCTCTACTACAAAGCTGTCATCATCAAGACAGCATGGTATTGGCACAAAAACAGACACATAGACCAATGGAATAGAATAGAAACCCCAGAACTAGACCCACAAAAGTATGGCCAACTAATGTTTTTATTATTTTAAAAGAAATTCTGTAATTTTGTTTTTAGTGTCCCTTTCATCTAAGAGTTGCTTAATATAAGATTTAAAGTTTTTTATTTCCAAAATAATAAACTTTTTCCCCCTCGTTCTATGTATAATTTCTAACTTTATAGTAGTATGATCACAGAGGGTTGCTGGTAATATTTCTCCTTTATGGAACTTACTGATGTCTGCTTTGTGATTGAATATATGATCAACTTTTGTGAATGTGCTTTGTGCCCCTGGGAAGGTGTATTCTCTATTATCAAATCATAAAATTTGATATAAGTAGTATTTATCTTGTTGATTATGTGGTTTAAGTTTTTATATCCTTACCTCCTTTTTGCCCACCTGATTGTCTGATACTGAGAGTGGTATCTTAATGTACCCTTTGGAAAGAAGTCACCATGTGCATATGTGTAGTGTGCCCATGAAGTAGAGTTATGCGTGTCTTCCTTTAGGGTGACATATTTACATCAATTATTTGGAATTCTGCACAGAAAGTATATTATCCCCCACTTATTTATTCATGCAGTCCTTTATTTACATTGTTGTAGATTCATGGATTCTTGTATTTTGGTTTATAATCCAAAACTAAATTTATTTTGTTGCTCATATTGTTTCAAGTTGAGACATTGGGAGTGTCCTAGTTGGTTCCTATGTCCTTTGACATACTCTTATTCTATATTTTATTTTTTAGCACTTTTTTGGCACTGCAATCCTCTCCAAGTTAACTTTGTATATTTATTGGAAAATGGAGAAGATACTGGAAATCAAGATGTAGGCACTGGGTGTACTCATTGCTACTGAGAGTCATTGCTTCTAGACCCTCTCAGCTGACAGAACAGGGAAATATGTGTGTGTACTAACCTGTGAGTATAACATATCTGTAATTATTTAATCATATATGTATAGTAAGTGGAACATGAGTTCATACTGAGATCTCCAATTCTAACTACTGCATAGATAAATCTAACATTCTTCCCTTGCTTATCTTGTTACTTTTCACTGTAACAGTGCGAAATCTGGCTTCTGTATCCATTTGTTTAATTGTTTAGGTCCAGTGTGTGTGACTAATGGGTTCAGAATTATTAACCTGTAGCTCCATGCGTAATAACTTTATTAACTAGAATATCATACTTATGTGCAGTTTTTTTTTTTTTAACTTCATTTTGACAGAGCCCATTTCTTTCTTAGTGGTAGTAAGGTCAGAACCTTTTATCCCCACCCCTTTCAGTGAAGTAGTTTCATACATTTGTAATGTAATTGGATTGATTGTTCACATCTAAGTTACATCCTGAGACTCCCTACTTCCTAAATTATTTTTTTAATATTTGTATTATGATTCACTCTCTTGTGCTGTGATTTCTTTGGACTTTGACTAGCACACAGTGTACCATTGCAGTGTCCTACAGAATAGTTTTACCAACCTAAAAAATTGCCTGCATTTCATCTAGCTGATGCACTCCCTCCTCCTCAACCACCGGAAACCACTGATGTGTTTATCAGGTTTTTTGTTTAGTTTTCTCATTATGTCCTATAATTGTAATCATAATGTACATAGCCTTTTCAGACTGGCTTCTTTCACTTGGCTATATGCATTTAAGACCCATCCATGTATTTGTATGATTTGGCAGCTCAGTATTTTTAATTGTCATAAAATATTCCATTGTATAGATATACCAAAATTCACTCACCCATTGAAGGACATCTTAGTTATTTCATCTTTTGACACTTAGGAAAAAACTTCTGTAGACGTTTGTGTGCAGATTTTTGTGTAGACGTAAGTTTTCAGATCAGTTGGGTAAATATATAGGAATATGTGTGCTGGATCATATGATAAGGGTATGTTTGGCTTTGTAGGAAACTGCTAAACTTTCTTCCAAAATGGCTGCATACTTGGCATTATCTTATTGGTTAGATTCTGTATTAAGATGCTAATAAAAGTGATGATCAATGTATACCTTTGTTTTCTTAATTTTAAAGTTAATATTCTTGAATCTAATGTAGGCTGCTTTTGGTTACACCTTATGAGATTAAAAATATTCCTTATTATCCCTAGTTTCCTGATAGATTTTTTTCCAAAGCAAGTATTTTATTTGATACTTCTATTTAAATGGCCATGTGGAGTTTTCCTTTCATCTGTTAATCTGGTGAATTACATTTATACATTTTTTTTCTAATATTAAAGTGCCCTGTGTAATAGCTGCTTCTTATGGATGTACTGTTTCTGTTCTCCTCCACATCACCCAAATTCATATTGAAATCTTATGCCCCAGTGTAAAAATATTAGCAAATGGGGGTCTTTGGGAGGTAATTAGGATTAGATGAAGTCACTAGGGGAGGATATTCATCATGAATGGGATTAGTGCCCATGGGATTCAAATCATGAGAGAGCTTGCTTCTACTTTGCTCTTTTTTGCCATGTGAAGATACAATGAGAAGTTGGCAGTCTGCAACCTGGAACAGGGATTTCACCAGAAGCTGACTGTGCTGGCACCCTGATCTTTAAATTTTAGCTTCCATAACTGTGAGAAATAAATTTCTGTTGTTTATAAGCCATGCGCTTAGAAATATGGATGGTAAGGTCCATTCTGATGAGTTCTCAGACAAAAATGAGTATGTTGTTGGAAACTAGAGGAAAGGCAGTATTTCTTATAAAGTAGCAAAGAACTTGGCTGCATTGTTTGTGTCCTAGTGCTTTGTGGAAGGTGGAACTTGGAAGCAATGAAATTGTGTATCTACCTGAGGAGATTTCTAAACAAAATGTTGAAGGAATGGTGTACCTCCTGATTGTTTGCAGTGAAATACAAGAGGACAGAAATGACTTGAAAAAACAATTTTAAGCAAAAAGGTACCAGACCGTGGGGCGCCTGGGTGGCTCAGTCGGTTGAGCGGCCGACTTCGGCTCAGGTCATGATCTCACGGTCCGTGAGTTCGAGCCCCGCGTCGGGCTCTGTGCTGACAGCTCAGGGCCTGGAGCCTGTTTCAGATTCTGTGTCTCCCTCTCTCTGACCCTCCCCCATTCATGCTCTGTCTCTCTCTGTCTCAAAAATAAATAAACGTTAAAAAAAAAAAAAGTACCAGATCTTAAAAATTTGGACAATTCTTATCCATACTGCAAAAGGAGAAGGCATGTTTGAGAGAACACTAAGGTATGGTCAACCATCCATGAGATTAGTATGGATGTGTGAACCATGGACTTAGCCATCCCAGCAAGACAATGGCCTTTTTTGAACTGAAGAGGAAGGAAATGGGAAGAAATGATGACAGGCTGTGAGATTGCTTATATTTTACAGGACAGAATCATAGAGTGATTTAGCTTCAAATGTTTGTTACTCTTCAAAATAGGGGAAGAATGACCTGAATATGAATTAAAGACTATCTGGGCTGCCTATTTGGTTTCAAATTGGGGAACCATTAGCTTGTTTTCAACAGACCATTTGACCTCTTCCCAAAGCTATAGGGGCAGAGCTGACCAAAGTGGTGGAGACAGGCCCTCCAGGCAGAGAGACCTGGGAGCACAGGTTCTCCTCAGTATTTCTGCAAGAGCAGGAAGCCCCAGAGGGTCCAGAAGCAGAACATCAAAGAGGATTATTCTTGAGTCTTTAGGTCTAATGTAGTTTGCCCTGCTAAGTTTTGGACTTGCTTGACATCTGTCACTTCTTCCTTATTTCTCCCTTTTAGAATGAGAATTTGTATCCTGTGCCTGTCTTGCCATTGTATTTTAAAATACATAACCTGTGGGGTGCCTGGGTGGCTCAGTCAGTTGAACATCTGACTTCGGCTCAGGTCATGATCTCGTGGTTTGTGGGTTCGAGCCCCGCGTTGGGCTCTGTGCTGACAGCTCAGAGCCTGGAGCCTGCTTCAGATTCTATGTCTCCTTCTCTCTCTGCCCCTCCCCCATTTGTTCTCTCTCTCTGTCTATAAAAAATAAATAAATGAAAAAAAAATATGTAACTTGTGTTGGTTTCATAGATTTTTCTCATGTTACCAATTCAGTCATTCATCACATTCTGTAGGTTCTTTATTCACCATGTCTTGAAGCTGTCCCTAACTTGATCCCACGGTTATTCTGATTCAGGCTTCCATTATCTCTGAGATGAAGTATTATAATACAGTGGTCTTATTATCACTTATTTTCTCCTGCTGTACTTGTTCTGATGTCCAGATATTCTGGATGAATTGATGGGGGCTCAGTGTGAACAATTCTGAGAGTTAAAACCTCCAAAAAGATCCAGTCATAGGGGGTACCTCACAGTGCTATGATATTTGTTTGCCTCCAGGGATTAAACCATTTCCCCATTTGCCTCCAGGAATTAAACCATTTTTTAAATATCAAAAAAAATCTTGTGATTTTTGGCAGGGGGAAGGGCAAAGAAAACAAGAAATATGGTAGGTGTTACTCCAAATCATATCCATAATCACTTTGAATGTTAATGGTCTAAATGAACCAAATAAAATACAGGAATTGTCAGAGTGGGTCAGAAAACAAGACCCAGCTCTATGTTGTCTACAAGAAACTCACTTTAAATATAAAGACACATTTAAGGATGCCTGGGTGGCTCAGTCAGTTAAGCATCCAACTTCAGCTCAGGTCATGATCTCACTGCTCGTAAGTTTGAGCCCCACATTGGGCTCTGTGTGGGACAGCTCAGAGCCTGGAGCCTGTTTAGGATTCTGTGTCTCCCTCTCTCTGTCCCACTATTGAGTTTCTTCAAAAATGAAATAATTACAAGTCTAACAAAATATGTAGAAGATTTATATGAGGAAACTACAAAACTCTGATGAAAGAAATAAAATGGGGAGTAAATGGGGAGTAAGTAAATGGGGAGATGGTCCATGTTCATGAATAAGAAGTCTTAATATTGAGAAGATTTTGCTCTCACCTTGATGTGTAGCTTCAATGCAATCCCAGTTGAAATCCTAGCAGTTTACTTTGTGGATAACAACAAACTGATTCTGAAGTTTATGTGAATAGACAAAAGACTCGAAATAGCCAACATGATACTGAAGGAGAGGAACAAAGTTGGAGGACTGATACTATCCAACCTTAAGAATTATAAGGCCAGAAATAGGTCATAAATACCGTCAGCTGATATTGGCAAAAGAGCAAAGGCAATACAATAGAACAAAGATAGTCTTTTAAACAAATGGTGCTGAAATAACTGGACATCCATGTGCAAAAAAAAAAAAAAAACAAAAAAACAAAAACTATAAACAGACCTTGCATCCTTCACAAAAACTAACTCAAAATGGATTACAAATTTAACTGTAAAATGCAAAAGAATAAAGCTCCTTGAAGACATTATGCAAAATATACAAAGGATTCTTAAAATTCAACTTAAAAAAAAAAACACACCAAAATCCAGTGAGAGATGGTCCAAGATCTTAACAGATACCTAACCAAGGAAAATATACAAATGTTAAATGAGCGTATGAAAAGATGATCCACATCCTTTGTCATCAGAGAAATGCAAATTAAAACAATGAGATACTAATGCATATATTTTAGAATGGCCAAAATCTGAACTACAACATCAAATGCCAGCAAGAATGGGTAGCAACAGGAATTCTCATTCATGACTAGTGC
Organism: Panthera uncia; assembly: GCF_023721935.1. NCBI lineage: Eukaryota > Metazoa > Chordata > Mammalia > Carnivora > Felidae > Panthera > Panthera uncia. The sequence continues at coordinate 37,495,452 of NW_026057582.1, read as the reverse complement.
GTATACAAAATGGTACAGACTTTAGAATTTAATTCAATGGTTGCTTACAAAACTAATCATACACTTTATGATTCACAATCAAGTTTCTTGGTATATATGCAAAGGAATTGAAAAGCTATGACCATACATAAATATGCACAAGGGTATTTATAGTAGCTTCATAATTGCCAAAACTTGGAAGCAATCACAGTGTTTAATAGGTGAGTGGACAAATAAACTGTCATACATCCAGACAATGGAATATAACTCCATATTAAAAGGAAATGAACTATCAAGCTATGAATATATAGAGGAGACTTAAATGCATGTTACTAGGAAGCCAACCTGGAAAGGCTACATCCTGTATGATTCCATCCATGTGACATTGAGAGAGGTAAGGAGAAGGCAAGGAGAGTTATCGCTTCCTCTTTTTAAAGGCCACCAATCAGGTGGGATTAGGACCCTACCCTTATGACCTGATTTAATGTTAACTACCTTCTAAAAGTTCTCTAAGTATAGCCACATTGGGATTATGCAACATATGAATTTTTGGAAGGACACTGTTACATAGCAGCCTATAAAGGTCAAGTTAATTGAGTCCCTGCCTGCTTCTCTGACCTCATCTTTTGCCACTTTCTCCTCTACTCACCACAGCCCACTACTGGGCTTTTGTTTCTGCTCCTTGAGCCAGGGTCATTGTTGCATCAGTCTTTCATTTGCCTGTCACTTGACCTGGAATACTCCCCTCCCAGAGTTTATCATCTTTCATTGATCAGCCCAAGATGTATTCCTCATATAACATTGCCCTTACTACTCTAGTGACTATTTTTTGTTTTATTTGTTTCCCATTTTATTTTCTCTTTCCTACTTTTACGGAATTTTACACTTTCAGACATGATGATCTTCATATTCTATTTTTCCACCAATTTTGACAGCTAGGATTCAGGAGGCAGATCCAGGAGTTAGGAAGTGGGGCACAAAGAAACTAGTGCTATGAGGCATTTATACCAGAGAAGGTGGCGGCAGCTGCATACAATCTGAAGAGGTAACAATACCAGATGTTCTCGCAGCATTATCCAAAATAATATGAAGGTTATGAAAGTTGCACCTGGTGGAAGCAGTAGCTGTGAGGTCTCCATCAGACTGATTCCAGAGTGTGATTAGGGACATCGTTATTCACTTGCTAGCTTATTAGCCTGATGTAGCCCATGCTGAGATTCTGAGAGCTATTTAATATCTGTTAATAAATTCTCCCTCAGTTTAAAATCAACTCAATTTCTATAATTTGTAGTTAAGAAGTCTGATATGCCACCTTTCCAAAATACTTCCCTTCCATTTACTCTTTTAAATAATAGTTTTCAAAACTTACCTCATATTAGTCACAGTGCAAAGCATTTGACATGCACTATTTCAATTAATTCCTTTAAGACAAGTACCGAATTATTCTCTTAACCACTCACTGTATGATATTTTCAAGACCTATATATGATCAACATTCATGTGCTCATAGTATCTAATATGATTTGCACTGAATGGGTCCTCGACAGGTGTTGACGATGTACTAAAAAAATGGAGAGAAACTTTTTCTTAGTCTGCTTAGGCTGCCATAACCATACCACAGACTGGGTGCTTAACAACATAAATATATTTGATCACATTTCTAGAGGCTGAAAGTCTGAAATCAGGGTGCCAGCATGGTTGGATTCTGATGAGATCTCTTTTCCTGGCTTGTAGATAACAGCTGCCTTCTGGCTGTGTCCTCACATGGTAGAAAGAGCAAGCAAGTACTCATTGGTGTCCATTCTTATAAGAGCACACTAATTCCATTACACCTGGACCCCACACTCAGGACATAAGTTACTTCCAAAAGGCCTCGTCTCCACGTACCATCATCACACTTCAGGGAAGGACTTCAATGTATGAATTTTGAGGGGACGCAGACATTCAGTCCATAACAGATAAACACATGGACATCTTGCAACTGTTACCTTTGGGTAAAGGAAGGTAGCCTATGAGCTGAGACACAAGATGGAGTACAAGTGAGGGAGTCTTCTCTAAGGAGAGATAGTTTGGGAAAGTGTAAGAATAATAATATGTCTGCTTTGCTTCAACAGCTGTAAAAGCTTACATATTAATAGAACTACACAACAAAAAATGATCTCAGCCTTATTTCTGTTACTCAGATTAATGAGGTAAATTTGGTTGCCTAAGGATTACCTACAGAAATAATGCTCTTATCTTTCATATCTCTCATTGTGAGTTTCCGTTTATTTTTGGTTTGTTCACCAGCTACTCCTTTGACGGATCTGCAGTTGTATTAATCGAGGGTTTTGAAACTCCTTTAGGGAGAATAAGAGGAAATGGAGGAAGAATTAAACATCCATCCCTGTGCAATTTTTACTATTCATCCTATTTGCCTCTCCTGTGGCTTTTGGCCCTCTCTTCTACTTGATGACTTGGATTAGATAATATCCTCTGACCTATTATTTGAATTCATTGTTTAGTCTTATTCCCACCCCTGGCTTCAGTCTAGGGAGCTAGAGAAGGACAATGAATAGAAATTGGGATTTGTTAACACCCGTGGTTCTGCATTAATGAGGCAAGATTCTGGAGCTTTGAACCATCACTGGCTCAGGAGGGAAGAACAGCAGTGTCTCCCCACTGAGTGCATTCTGGCGGCATCTCAGCTAAGTCACAGTGTACCAGCTTACAGACTGTGGAAGACCACAGTCTTCCAGCTACCCCATGACGGTGGATCACAGTGCAAGCTGGCAGAGGAATTGGCATTTCATAGACAAGTTAGAAAAAGTTTAAGTATTTGCTATTGTGTAGTGGCAAAGAGAATGGGGTTTGCAGCACAAATCCCAGAATGTCAGTGGTGACCACATGTGTTTTATATTTGAAATATATGGCAATGGGAAGACCAGGGATCTATCAGCAGAAGCTCCCAGCAACACAGGGGAGTTACAGCATTTGTCTTATTTTAAGAGCACGTGATTGAAAATGTAGTCTCTTAAGTCAGCTTTTATAGACATATAATACCAATGCTTGTGATTCATGAAATACTGCCTGTGTGCATCTGGAGTGTGTACATGTGTGTGTGTGGAGGGGACTATAACATTTCACTTTTAAGGTACACTGTGTTGCAATCTAGAAGGTTGTTTTGGACTTTAAAACTATCCTTACACTTACCTTATATATCCTAGATTTACGTGGAGTACTCATGACTTTTCCAGCACCTAACTGATAGAATCCTTGCCAATAGGTGACTCTGGCTCTGGCTCTGGCTTTCCTATCAGCAGTTAAAGCTTTCCCTCCTTGTACCTTGTATCTATATTCCGCTTTGTTTCTTTCCACTGGCCTGGTCTCCCTGTATGCCCCTAGATTCTACTTTGCTTTGTCTCTTTGTAGCTGGTGTGCAGGTGTAGTCTAGATGATGTCTGTAGGGAACACTTGGGATCTAGTGAATTTTTGGAACATCAGAGGTCACAAAGAGTAAAAGGATTCCAAGGTCAGACACTCTCAAGAAGGCTATCATCCATTTCCTTTGTGGCTTGTGGTAAGCGAGAGGGTACCTGCTAATTAACGCTAATGGGGCTCAAAGAAAAAAGTAGGAGTTCCCAGAATGTCAGCTTGAAGTAGAGAAATTTGTCTACCATTTTTATAATGAGTCAGTATCCTGTTGGTGTTCCAGGGGATATTTTTATTTCAAGAACCAGATCCAACCAACCTTTCCTACTCCCTTTCCTTTTGACCATTTCTTGATAAAGGTGGGATTTAACATCAGGAGAATTGGGGACTTAGAAGTTATCACTCCATGATGATTTGGGGGGGGGGGCTGGTTTTATGGTCTGACCACTGAATTTCTCATTCAACAAATACTTGTTGAGCATCTCTTATGCTCCAGGCATGGTTTTGGGTACTTAGTATCTGTATCATATTAAAATGACCACTGAATTTCTCATTCAACAAATACTTGTTGAGCATCTCTTATGCTCCAGGCATGGTTTTGGGTACTTAGTATCTGTATCATATTAAAATATCAAGAAGTGGTGATCAGGGAAAGGAATACTGGGAGTACATGGGAAAGGAGGTGGGTTACAATTGAAAATTGGGTGGTCAGGGTAGGTCTCTTTTGAAGGCGACGTTGAAACAAAGGCTTGAAGGAGGAGGGAAGGGAGTTGACAGGTACATTTTGGCGAAGAGCAGTTCTGGGCAGAGGAAATATTACTACAAATACTGTGAGGCAGGAGTGTGTCTGGTGTGTTAAAGACCAACAGTAAGGCTACTATAGCTGGAGTGAAGTGAGCAAGGTGGGGATAAAATTGAGGGAGTAGCAGGGAGGGCAGTGAACCAGATCATGTATGGCTGTTTGTGTAGACCATTGTAAGGACGTTAGCATTTTATATATGACAGTCATATATTGAACAAATTGACCTGTGTTTTCAAGCAACCTCCTCCGAATTCTTGCTCTCAATATGTGGTCCCTGAACCAGTGCATTGGAATTACCAAGACCCGTTTAGCAATGCAGAATCTCCACCTCCATCCAGGACCTACAAACCAGAACATGAATTTTAACTAGATAACTAGATTGTCTAGTTTTAACTAGATAATTGGATTGTCCAGTAGTTGATGTATACATTTACATTTGATAAACTGCAGTATAAGTCCTATTTATCACTGTATTAACAATCATATCTATACTTTAAATTTTCCAAAAGATACTACTTTCGGAGGGTATGCTCCAGGGAGCTTTGTCTATTTCTGCTCTGGCTGCCCCACAGAGTTTATAGAGTGCAGTTTCTATAGCCATAATGGAGATTTGTGCTCATTCCATGGACAAGTGCAGTTGTGGCAGAAAGACATGTAACCAGCCAGGGAAAATATTTTCTTGTTCTCTTTGTATCTAGATCTGACCTCTTAACTACTTAACATCAATGAAATGTGTGATATGTGCTACTTTTGAGTCAGGGATTTTAAGATGAGAGTGGGACTTCTCTATTCTTTTTTTTACTATCCACCCAGAAATATGCAGAGAACCAAGGCCAGTATGAGATAGAGGAAGATGGAAAGTGGCTGGCTTCTTGGACCATTATGTGGAGAAAAGTTGTCCACTGCCACAGGGAGCTATTATGTGACTGAGAAACAAGCATTTAAGTCACTGAATATTTGGGGTTTGTTTGTCAGAGTGTCTAGTGTTATCCCAGCTCAAAGATCTTCTAACATTAGGGTCATCCAGAATCACTTGGAGGGCTTGACAAAGCACTTATTGCTTGACTCCACCTTCAGAGTTTCAGAATCTCTAAGTCTGGGGTGGGGCCTGGAAGTTTTCACTCCTTACAAACCTCCTGGTGATGCTGATGTTGCTGATGTGGGGGGCACACTTGGAATACCACTGCCTTAACTAATAAAATATCTATTGGGAGATCTCATGACCTTGAAGGGTGTATCACCCAACTCGAAAATGTGAAATTCGTCTTATGCCAAGTTAGCCCTAATAGGTACCATTTAGTGCCACTGCATTGGCTGACTTACCTGATGTTTCTATGTTCAGTGCAAAAAGGATATAGTGGGAGAATTGAAATTCATTAAGCTTAATTGTGGAGGGATATGTTAACTGATACTGGTATCTCAGCTTTTCTAATTATTCCACGCTTCATTCTGCTCTTCCAGTCCCCTAAGAGAGCAGTTGATTTGTGACCCTCATAGAATTCTCAGCCTAGGTGGCCTTGTTTGGATCAGTGGGAGTACTGCTGAGCTTTGGATGATAGAGAGGTAAGGCCATTAGATAAGGCTGGGCTTCCTCTGCCTCTCAGAAGAGGTAGGGGACATGTAGGTCTTCTGGCCCCACCCATATCACAAACCAAAGTTTCACTGTCATACTTAATGCTGGAGTTTCAGTTCAAAGGATTTTTGCAGTCTCTGTTGGAGTATTCTAGGCTAGGCTGAAATGAATTAACTTCTCCGCTTAGAAAAACTTGCTTCAGTTTTGGAAGGAGTTACTGTACGTCTTTCCAAATTGTACTTCATCCTTTTAAGGTGCCTCATGTGAATTAAGGCTTGGAATTCTTAGGAGAAATTTGTGATTTTATAGCTTCTCTCATCCAAAGTGCTATTATTAAATTATCATTCTGAATTGTTTCACTGACAACTCTACTTCTTAAAATAGAGATCAGTTATATTCCTGGACACTGGCATCAAAAGCTGAATCTGAAATTCTAATTTCCAAATGGTTGCTTGTTTTTAACTAATCTTTTTCTACTTTCTAAGTTCTCTTGATTTGTTTTAGAAGACAAAACATATGTTTCTTCTCTAAGTATATTTTGTACTTACTGCCTACACATAATGGGTACCATTTTCATTTGCTTCTCTGTCGCTAATTGTTGCCAGGGTCCCCTTTTCTTACCTGAGTGTTGTACAGCGCTTAATTTCACTTCCAACCATATTGATGATGTCAGGGCAGGTTGGAATGGACTTGTACTGACACTGGCAATGTCCTCAGAAGGTCTAGGTGTAACCTGGCTGGCTCCTACCTTAGGGAATGCTAAAAAGTGTGCCTGTCTTCCTTTCCTCCCTCCCTCCGTCCCTCCCTCCCTCCTTCAAATATTTATTTGCCACTTAATCAGTGCCAGGCTCTGCTGATTCAGCAGTGGACAAATTATGGAGTTATATTCTAGTGGAGGACAGAAACAATGAAAAATTGAGCAGAGATACAGAGTCCAAATAGAATGACATATTCTGAAGAGAAAGCAGGGTACAATGAGAGACATGTACTGGAATGGGGTAGTCTAGTTGCTAGAGGGTGCTCAGGGAAGTCTTATTTGAAGAGGTGGTATCTGATCTGATCCGTAGATAATTGAGCCACATGAGGACCTGAGGCGAGTGTGTTCCAGAGAGAAGGAAGGGCAAGTGTGAAGGCCGTGAGATGGGATTGATGTACTTGGGGAACAACAAAGAAGGCCATGGTGGCTGGAGTCTAGTCAATAAACAGAGGAAATGGTGTTGTTTGATGAGGTCAGATCTGGAAGAGGCCTGTTCATATGGACCTTATAAACTAGTGAATTCTTTTGGGGACACCTAGGTGGCTCAGTCGGTTAAGTGTCCGACTTTGGCTCAGGTCACGAGGTCACGATCTCACAGTTTGTGGGTTTGAGCCCTACATCAGGCTCTGTGCTCACAATGTGGAGCCTGCTTGAGATTCTCTTTCTTGCTCCTCCCCCACTCATGCTTTCTCTCTCTCTCTTTCTGGAAAAAAAAAAAAGGTTAGTGAATTCTTTTATATCATAATTTCAGTCAAAATCTTGATAGCTGAAAGGAATGGATTCTTTTTCATTATTTTTATTTGTGCAGTCTCCTTAATTAGTTACTTCATTTCCTAAATGATGCTCTGTCTTTATTAATGGGTGCTTCAGAGACAAAGCCTGCTTTAAATTCTAGTACTAGCATTCTGAGTTTTCATGCTTCCCTTACCTTTCTGTTTTGGGTACCAAGGGGAGGTTAACCTAGTGGCAGCAGGTTGAATGGTGCTGCAGTGGAAAGCTATTCAAAGTTATCTTTGTTGAGGTGATAGATATTTCTGATTGAGGAAAGCTGATAGGGACATTGCAGCTATAGCAAAATGAGTAAGGATTTCCCGAGGAGAAATACTTAGTTGTCAAGTGCAAAACATTTTTAATTTTTGTGGTTCTAGAAAATACCTCCATTGAAAATGAAATATTTAATTTTCATAGTTTTATAACAGAATGTATTGAAAACATGGGATTTAGAATCAGAAGACTTTGCTGTGTCAGTTCGTGGCAAGATCGTTAGGTTTGTGATAATGGGCACCTTCATTTCTATGTGCAGTGGAGCCTGGGGGTTAACAGCCCATTCTAAAGGCTGACTGAGCTTGGTTCTCTTTACTAGCTAGCTCTGTCATTTGGGTAAAGTAACAAAACCTTTCAGTGGCCCTGTTTTCTTACCTGTAAAACATAAAAGGTTTATTGAAAAGATTAAATTCTGTCATTCAGGTAATGCATATAGCATAGTATCTAACTCACAGTAAAAGTTATGATTGCCATTATCAATGCTTACTTTGTTCTATTACTATACCAAGCATTTTATTTTTATTTTTACTTCCCTAATTAAAAGTTTACTGGAGTAATTCACTTACATAGTTTAAAAAGTCAAAATACAACAGGGCACATAACAGTGTCAGTGAAGGTCCCTTGCCCCATCCCACTCCTTAATGGGAACCACTTTCAACTTAAAAAAATTTTTTTTTAATTTTAATTTTTATTACTTATTTTTTGAGAGAGTGAGAAAGAGCAAACTGGTGAGGCCAGAGAGAGAGAGACAGAGAGAGACAGAGAGGAAGAGAGGATCCCAAGCAAGCTCTGTGTTGTCAGCTCAGAGCCTGAGGCAGGGCTTGAACTTAGAAACTGTGAGATTATGACCTGAGCTGAAACCAAGAGTCAGACACTTAACCAACTCAGCCACCCAGGTTCCCTGACCACTTTCAACTTTTTAACTTTTTTCTTCTGACTTTTATTTCAATATATCTAAATATGATACTATTTTTTGATTTATATACTTTGTATGTTATCTGTAGACTTTATCTTGGTAGGTCTGCGTTTCCTCCTCTTCTCCCAGCATTTTCTCCAAGCAAGATGGACATATCCCAACACAAGTTATATTATTATGACATACCTGTCTGTCAAATAGTGTACTATGAATACTCTTGCTTTTTTTTTAAAACAACTTCTCAGCTCGAGCTTTTGGAGGAGGGATAGCTGGTGAGATCTGGTGGTAAAATGACTTTTAGTTAACGGTTAACCTCTTGTGATTGTTGAGTTTTACTGGGGCCTCTCTTTTGCCATCATGGAAACGGTCCTGTAAGAGGGGCCAAAAGAAAAAACGAATTGCAGAATTGCCACCCCCTCACTCACCGGACTGCTCACGCCCGGCGGAGGCAGAGGGGGCGGGGCAACGTGCTCCTCGCCTCTGACAAGGCATCCCAAACTCCATACAATGTGAAGTTATGGAGCAAAATCTCAAATGAGGATTTCCTAAGAAAAGCATTTGGTGTGATTAGTCTGGAGATGTCAACTCTGCTGCTGCTACTGCCACTGCTGAATTGTAAACTAGGTGCCCTGGCAGTTATGTCCTGGAACAACGCACTGTAGTGAGATTCAGGATAGCCTGTTTTCTTAAGCCTTACATCCTATGTCTCTTACCTCTCTGCATCTACTGGCTTACCTCTCTGCATCTACTGGCTTGTAGATGGTGAATGAATCTACTGGCCACCGCTGATGAATGAAGGCAGCTACAGCCCACTGCTGTGGCTAAGCAAGCCTGCCAGAAAGCTTGAAGAGGAGCCTCAGCTGCCCTTTACAGAGCAAAAGCATCCTCTGAGTAGCTAAAGCTTGGACTTCTAAGCAAGTGATACGTGGTGATGCAGACAGAGTGTTGTCAACCAGGGAAGCTCAACCAAACCTTGGTGCCCGGTGTTTTTTGGGGGGCATCGATGCGGAGATCATCCTGATTCAGTTGACATCCTGAAGTGATGCTCAATGCCAGGAAATCTCTTCAGTCTTTAAATTTATCTGTCAAGAGTCTCTTATGGGGAGGTTCCGGAAGATGGCGGCGTAGGAGGACGCGGGGCTCACAACGCGTCCTGCCGATCACTTAGATTCCACCTACACCTGCCTAAAGAACCCAGAAAACCGCCAGAGGATTAGCAGAAGGGAGTCTCCGGAGTCAAGCGCAGACTAGAGGCCCACGGAAGAGGGTAGGAAGGGCGGCAAGGCGGTGCGCGCTCCACGGACTGGCGGGAGGGAGCCGGGGCGGAGGGGCGGCTCGCCGGCCAAGCAGAGCCCCCGAGTCTGGCTGGCAAAAGCGGAGGGGCCGGACGGACTGTGTTCCGACAGCAAGCGCGACTTAGCGTCTGGGAGGTCATAAGTTAACAGCTCTGCTCGGAAAGCAGGAAGGCTGGAGGACAAAGGGAGGGAGAGCTGCTGAGCCCCCGGACGGCAGAGCTCAGCTTGGCGGGGAACAAAGGCGCCAGCGCCATCTCCCCCGCCCATCCCCCAGTCAAAATCCCAAAGGGAACCAGTTCCTGCCAGGGAACTTGCTCGCTCCGCGCAAACACCCAACTCTGTGCTTCTGCGGAGCCAAACCTCCGGCAGCGGATCTGACTCCCTCCCGCTGCCACAGGGCTCCTCCTGGAGTGGATCACCTAGGGAGAAGCGAGCTAAGCCTGCCCCTCCACCCCCCGTGCACCTTGCCTACCCACCCCAGCTAATACGCCAGATCCCCAGCAACACAAGCCTGGCAGTGTGCAAGTAGCCCAGACGGGACACGCCACCCCACAGTGAATCCCGCCCCTAGGAGAGGGGAAGAGAAGGCACACACCAGTCTGACTGTGGCCCCAGCAGTGGGCTGGGGGCAGACATCGGGTCGGACTGCGGCCCCGCCCACTAACTCCAGTTATACACCACAGCACAGGGGAAGTGCACTGCAGGTCCTCACCACACAAGGGACTCTCCAAAATGACCAAACGGAAGAATTCCCCTCAGAAGAATCTCCAGGAAATAACAACAGCTAATGAACTGATCAAAAAGGATTTAAATAATATAACAGAAAGTGAATTTAGAATAATAGTCATAAAATTAATCGCTGGGCTTGAAAACAGTATACAGGACAGCAGAGAATCTCTTGCCACAAAGATCGAGGGACTAAGGAACAGTCACGAGGAGTTGAAAAACGCTTTAAACGAAATGCAAAACAAAATGGAATCCACGATGGCTCGGCTTGAAGAGGCAGAGGAGAGAATAGGTGAACTAGAAGATAAAGTTATGGAGAAAGAGGAAGCTGAAAGAAAGAGAGATAAAAAAATCCAGGAGTATGAGGGGAAAATTAGAGAACTAAGTGATACACTAAAAAAAAATAATATACGCATAATTGGTATCCCAGAGGAGGAAGAGAGAGGGAAAGGTGCTGAAGGGGTACTTGAACAAATTATAGCTGAGAACTTCCCTGAACTGGGGAAGGAAAAAGGCATTGAAATCCAAGAGGCACAGAGAACTCCCTTCAGACGTAACTTGAATCGATCTTCTGCACGACATATCATAGTGAAACTGGCAAAATACAAGGATAAAGAGAAAATTCTGAAAGCAGCAAGGGATAAACGTGCCCTCACTTATAAAGGGAGACCTATAAGACTCGTGACTGATCTCTCCTTTGAAACTTGGCAGGCCAGAAAGGCTTGGCACGATATCTACAGTGTGCTAAACAGAAAAAATATGCAGCCGAGAATCCTTTATCCAGCAAGTCTGTCATTTAGAATAGAAGGAGAGATAAAGGTCTTCCCAAACAAACAAAAACTGAAGGAATTTGTCACCACGAAACCAGCCCTACAAGAGATCCTAAGGGGGATCCTGTGAGACAAAGTACCAGAGACATCACTACAAGCATAAAACATACAGACATCACAATGACTCTAAACCCATATCTTTCTATAATAACACTGAATGTAAATGGATTAAATGCGCCAACTAAAAGACATAGGGTATCAGAATGGATAAAAAAACAAGACCCATCTATTTGCTGTCTACAAGAGACTCATTTTAGATCGGAGGACACCTTTAGATTGAGAGTGAGGGGATGGAGAACTATTTATCATGCTCCTGGAAGCCAAAAGAAAGCTGGAGTAGCCATACTTATATCAGACAAACTAGACTTTAAATTAAAGGCTGTAACAAGAGATGAAGAAGGGCATTATATAATAATCACAGGGTCTATCCACCAGGAAGAGCTAACTATTATAAATGTCTATGCGCCAAATACCCGAGCCCCCAGATATATAAAACAATTACTCATAAACATAAGCAACCTTATTGATAAGAATGTGGTCATTGCAGGGGACTTTAACACCCCACTTACAGAAATGGATAGATCATCTAGACACACAGTCAATAAAGAAACAAGGGCCCTGAATGATACATTGGATCAGATGGACTTGACAGATATATTTAGAACTCTGCATCCCAAAGCAACAGAATATACTTTCTTCTCGAGTGCACATGGAACATTCTCCAAGATAGATCATATACTGGGTCACAAAACAGCCCTTCATAAGTTTACAAGAATTGAAATTATACCATGCATACTTTCAGACCACAATGCTATGAAGCTTGAAATCAACCACAGGAAAAAGTCTGGAAAACCTCCAAAAGCATGGAGGTTAAAGAACACCCTACTAACGAATGAGTGGGTCAACCAGGCAATTAGAGAAGAAATTAAAATATACATGGAAACAAACGAAAATGAAAATACAACAATCCAAACGCTTTGGGATGCAGCGAAGGCAGTCCTGAGAGGAAAATACATTGCAATCCAGGCCTATCTCAAGAAACAAGAAAAATCCCAAATACAAAATCTAACAGCACACCTAAAGGAAATAGAAGCAGAACAGCAAAGGCAGCCTAAACCCAGCAGAAGAAGAGAAATAATAAAGATCAGAGCAGAAATAAACAATATAGAATCTAAAAAAACTGTAGAGCAGATCAACGAAACCAAGAGTTGGTTTTTTGAAAAAATAAACAAAATTGACAAACCTCTAGCCAGGCTTCTCAAAAAGAAAAGGGAGATGACCCAAATAGATAAAATCATGAATGAAAATGGAATGATTACAACCAATCCCTCAGAGATACAAACAATTATCAGGGAATACTATGAAAAATTATATGCCAGCAAATTGGACAACCTGGAAGAAATGGACAAATTTCTAAACACCCACACTCTTCCAAAACTCAATCAGGAGGAAATAGAAAGCTTGAACAGACCCATAACCAGCGAAGAAATTGAATCGGTTATCAAAAATCTCCCAACAAATAAGAGTCCAGGACCAGATGGCTTCCCAGGGGAGTTCTACCAGACGTTTAAAGCAGAGATAATACCTATCCTTCTCAAGCTATTCCAAGAAATAGAAAGGGAAGGAAAACTTCCAGACTCATTCTATGAAGCCAGTATTACTTTGATTCCTAAACCAGACAGAGACCCAGTAAAAAAAGAGAACTACAGGCCAATATCCCTGATGAATATGGATGCAAAAATTCTTAATAAGATACTAGCAAATCGAATTCAACAGCATATAAAAAGAATTATTCACCATGATCAAGTGGGATTCATTCCTGGGATGCAGGGCTGGTTCAACATTCGCAAATCGATCAACGTGATACATCACATTAACAAAAAAAAAGAGAAGAACCATATGATCCTGTCAATCGATGCAGAAAAGGCCTTTGACAAAATCCAGCACCCTTTCTTAATAAAAACCCTTGAGAAAGTCGGGATAGAAGGAACATACTTAAAGATCATAAAGGCCATTTATGAAAAGCCCACAGCTAACATCATCCTCAACGGGGAAAAACTGAGAGCTTTTTCCCTGAGATCAGGAACACGACAGGGATGCCCACTGTCACCGCTGTTGTTTAATATAGTGCTGGAAGTTCTAGCATCAGCAATCAGACAACAAAAGGAAATCAAAGGCATCAAAATTGGCAAAGACGAAGTCAAGCTTTCGCTTTTTGCAGATGACATGATATTATACATGGAAAATCCGATAGACTCCACCAAAAGTCTGCTAGAACTGATACATGAATTCAGCAAAGTTGCAGGATACAAAATCAATGTGCAGAAATCAGTTGCATTCTTATACACTAACAATGAAGCAACAGAAAGACAAATGAAGAAACTGATCCCATTCACAATTGCACCAAGAAGCATAAAATACCTAGGAATAAATCTAACCAAAGATGTAAAAGATCTGTATGCTGAAAACTATAGAAAGCTTATGCAGGTAATTGAAGAAGATATAAAGAAATGGAAAGACATTCCCTGCTCATGGATTGGAAGAATAAATATTGTCAAAATGTCAATACTACCCAAAGCTATCTACACATTCAATGCAATCCCAATCAAAATTGCACCAGCATTCTTCTCGAAACGAGAACAAGCAATCCTAAAATTCATATGGAACCACAAAAGGCCCCGAATAGCCAAAGTCATTTTGAAGAAGAAGACCAAAGCAGGAGGCATCACAATCCCAGACTTTAGCCTCTACTACAAAGCTGTCATCATCAAGACAGCATGGTATTGGCATAAAAACAGACACATAGACCAATGGAATAGAATAGAAACCCCAGAACTAGACCCACAAACGTATGGCCAACTCATCTTTGACAAAGCAGGAAAGAACATCCAATGGAAAAAAGACAGTCTCTTTAACAAATGGTGCTGGGAGAACTGGACAGCAACATGCAGAAGGTTGAAACTAGACCACTTTCTCACACCATTCACAAAAATAAACTCAAAATGGATAAAGGACCTGAATGTGAGACAGGAAACCATCAAAACCTTAGAGGAGAAAGCAGGAAAAGACCTCTCTGACCTCAGCCGTAGCAATCTCTTACTCGGCACATCCCCAAAGGCAAGGGAATTAAGAGCAAAAGTGAATTACTGGGACCTTATGAAGATAAAAAGCTTCTGCACAGCAAAGGAAACAACCAACAAAACTAAAAGGCAACCAACGGAATGGGAAAAGATATTTGCAAATGACACATCGGACAAAGGGCTAGTATCCAAAATCTATAAAGAGCTCATCAAACTCCACACCCGAAAAACAAATAACCCAGTGAAGAAATGGGCAGAAAACATGAATAGACACTTCTCTAAAGAAGACATCCGGATGGCCAACAGGCACATGAAAAGATGTTCAACGTCGCTCCTTATCAGGGAAATACAAATCAAAACCACACTCAGATATCACCTCACGCCAGTCAGAGTGGCCAAAATGAAGAAATCAGGAGACTATAGATGCTGGAGAGGATGTGGAGAAACAGGAACCCTCTTGCACTGTTGGTGGGAATGCAAATTGGTGCAGCCGCTCTGGAAAGCAGTGTGGAGGTTCCTCAGAAAATTAAAAATAGACCTACCCTATGACCCAGCAATAGCACTGCTAGGAATTTATCCAAGGGATACAGGAGTACTGATGCATAGGGGCACCTGTACCCCAATGTTTATAGCGGCACTCTCAACAATAGCCAAATTATGGAAAGAGCCTAAATGTCCATCAACTGATGAATGGATAAAGAAATTGTGGTTTATATACACAATGGAATACTATGTGGCAATGAGAAAAAATGAAATATGGCCTTTTGTAGCAACATGGATGGAACTGGAGAGTGTGATGCTAAGTGAAATAAGCCATACAGAGAAAGACAGATACCATATGGTTTCACTCTTATGTGGATCCTGAGAAACATAACAGAAACCCATGGGGGGAGGGGAAGGAAAAAAAAAAAAAAAGAGGTTAGAGTGGGAGAGAGCCAAAGCAGAAGAGACTGTTAAAAACTGAGAACAAATTGAGGGTTGATGGGGGGTGGGAGGGAGGGCAGGGTGGGTGATGGGTATTGAGGAGGGCACCTTTTGGGATGAGCACTGGGTGTTGTATGGAAACCAATTTGACAGTAAATTTCATATATTAAAAAATAAAAAATTAAAAAAAAATAAAATAAAACAACTTCTCTCCCCTGAAGCTGTAGAAAGCTCTTTTATGCATCTCTCTCTCTCTCTCTCTCTCTCTCTCTCTCTCATTGTGGTGTGCTTAGTTTTCTATTATGTAACTGTCATTAATTTTTCAAATTCCCTGACAGAATTGCAAAAACCCATGGAATCATGTTTCCTATAAGATCAAACAAGCCAGCTAATCTATTAGGCTTTTTTTTCCCTTAAGAATAAACTTATGGAGTGTTCTGTTTTCTTAATCCTGGACTAATTGTCTTGGCCTGCTGCACATGTATTTTCTCAGGACCTTGATTTATCTCTGTTTCCTGAATCCAGTGTCCTCTTTGTTTTATTAAGCATTTCCTGTTGTAACTTTCTGAGAAAGTGTACATGGGGTGCAGTGTTTGAGTTCTTGACCATCTGACATGTCTTTATTTTACCCTCACACAGGGTTGATGTCTTGGCCAGGTAGAGAATTCTCAGGTGAAATAATAATGATTCTCAGAATATTATTAAAGCAATTACATTTTCCATAACACACAAACCCATATTCTTACACCCACACATGCATGCAGCTTCTTTTACCTCAGTGTATCATGGTGATGAGCCATGTATGCTTTTTTGTTGTGTGATTTTTTTCGTTCTCTTTTTTTCGCCTGCACTGACTCAGTTGATTTTGAGGTTTTTTTCCCTATTGTGTTATAACCTCAATGTTGCTCTTGTAGAGTCCTACTGACATTTTTTATCCCACTTCCTTTGTTATATTGTCTGTGATTTATACTCTGAGTGTTTTAGAATCTTCTTTTTATCCTTGGTGTTTAAAATTCAATGGTACTGTGGCTTGATGTGCTTTTGTTTTGTGTCAGTCCATGTGCTGAGCACGTGGTGAGCCCCTTGAATCTAAAAATGCATGCATGTTCAGCAGTTCTAGCAGTTTCCCCTGTACCTGCTTTTTGATCATTTCCTTCCAACTGTTTGCTGACTTTTTGTTTTGCTTTCTTCCTGGAACTCCTATAAATTAGTAGTGCAGCATTGTGAGATTTTTTTTTTTTTTAACTTTCCCTGGTTTTCTGTTTTCTCTCCACCCACTGACCCCCAGCTTTTGGGAGAAATTCTTAAAATTTCTCTCAGTTCTTCTATTGAATTTTAGTAGTTTCTTATTCTCTATTCTATAAAAACCTTTTCCATATGGGATTAATAGCATTTTACCCCTCTGAAGCTACTAAAATATTAAATGTATTTTTACCTGTTTTCCCTATGCATTTTACAGTCTTCATTTTTATTTTTGTTTTTATTTTCACATTGGAAGTTTCCCTCAAATAGCTGTTGATCTTGGTTTTACTTTCTTTGAGAGTAAGGCCCTCTAAATTTAAAAAGATTGTAAACTGTCCAGTGTTGGTGAGAATATGGAGAAATAGGAATTTTCTTAGTTTATTTTCAGGAAGGTAAATTGTTACAAAATAACTGGGGAAAATTAGTTTGTGTATAAATTTGGAATATGCATACTTTATGACCCAGTGCTTCTACTTTAGTTAAAAACCCAGCAGAGAGGCCTAGACATGTGCAAGAAGAGATACATGCAAGAATGTCTGAAGTATCATTCATAATAGGCAAAAAATGAAAACAAATGAGACATCCATTAATAGTAGAATTGATACAAATTTGTTCTTTAATGGAACATTATACAGCATTGAAAAATCTAGACTCTGGATACCTGCAACAACATGAATGACAGGCTATAGTTATCTTCAGCAATATGGATAAGTCTCACAAATATAATGTTGAAAAAAATCATAAATAGTAGATACCTATTGACAATAGAGTGGATACATTAAGTTGTGGTGTTGTCATCCAAGAATATTATACAGCAGTAAAAACAAAACAAACCCTCCAGATGCTTCTGAATTTGTAGGTCAAACTCTCAAGCATACTGTTGGGGAGAAGAAGCCAGATAAAAACAAGTATCTTCTAAACATTCGTCTGGTAGGATTCCAAAACAGGCAACACTAAACTGTGGTGTTAGAATACAGAATAGTAGTTATATTTGAGAAGAGGAGGGAGGAGTCGCCTTTGGGAAAGCCATGAGGGGAATGGCTTCTGTGTTGCTAGAAGTTTTTCTTGATTTGTTTGGTGGCCATGTAGGTGTTCACTATGTGATATTTCACAGAGTATATTTCATTTATATTTTAGGCACTGTTTTGTTTATATGTTACATCTTTTTTTTTAAAATTTTTTTTTTAACGTTTATTTTTGAGACAGAGAGAGACAGAGCATGAACGGGGGAGGGTCAGAGAGAGGGAGACACAGAATCTGAAACAGGCTCCAGGCTCTGAGCCGTCAGCACAGAGCCCGACGCGGGGCTCAAACCCACGGACAGTGAGATCGTGACCTGAGCCGAAGTCGGACGCTTAGCCGACTGAGCCACCCAGGCGCCCCTATATGTTGCATCTTAAAATAGTTTTTAAAATAGAATGAGGAACTAAAAGGCATGGTTGGAAATTTTGTGTGCATGGTCAAAGCTGAACAACTAAAGATCTAATGGCCAGGGATCTAGAAGTTTCCTGAGGGGACCCTAAGTGTCAATGTTTATTAATTTTACCCCTACTGGAGTTTGTCAGTTATGCCAGACCAGAGAACAAGATACCAATTACTTGCCTGAGGCAGTATTTGCCTGACTGCCAACATTCCTAAAGCAGAGCGAAGAAAAGAGTTGGGGGTCTTGTCATTCAGTATGCCATTTTTAACTTAAAATGTTAAGTTAACATTAACTTAATTTGTTGAGCTGATTTTCAGTAGGGTGCTTCCTCTACCCTAATCCTCCCTGGGTTTATAATGTGCATGGTTCAATTTGTCCAGCAAATAAATCCTGTTTATGGAGTAGAGAATGCTTGGGGATATAACTATTCCTAATACATATTCTTAAATGTCTTGTTTCAGGCTTTTGCTTCTCTTGTCTCTTTGGAAGAATAAGTTAGTACCATTTCAGGACTTTTCTGGTGTTTTATATTACGAAATCCCTCATTTCTTGTTTGCATCCCATTCATTACCCTGGGTATTTGACATTCAGATTTCTTACATCTTCTCTCCTTCAGTCCATATTTCATCTTCCAACACTCTCTTGACTTTTGTTTACAGTTTTGTCTTTGTGGGTTGAATTTATGGTTGAATTGCATCTCCCCAAAATTCATACGTAGAAGTGCTAACCCAGTACTTCAAAATGTGATCTTATTTGGAAATATGGTGTTGAGGCTCCTGGATGGCTTAGTCAGTTAAACGTCTGACTCTTGGTTTTGGCTCAGGTCATGATCTCACAGTTTGTGAGTTCAAGCCCCGCGTCAGGCTCTGTGCTGATAGCATGCAGTCTGCTTGCAATTCTGTCTTTCCCCCCACCTCTCTGCCCTTCCCTTGCTTGTGCTCTCGGTCTCTTCCAAAATAAATAAATAAACTTTAGAGAAAAAAGAAGAGAGGGTATTTACAGAGGTAATCAATTTAAAATGAGGTCATAAAGGTAGATTCTAATTCAATAAAACTAGTCCTCCTCATAAAAAAGAGAAATTTGTACATAGACACAGGCTTAGAGGGAAGCCAATGTGAAGAGATATAGAGAAAAGACAGCCATCTACAAGCCAAGGAGAGAAGCCTGGGTCAGGTCCTTTCCTCACAGTCTTTAAAAGGAACTATCCTGTTGGTATTTTAATTTTGGACGTAGAGTCTCTAGAACTGTGGACAATAAATTTCTGCTGTTTAAGCCCCCAGTCTGCAGTACTTTGTTCTGGCAGTTCTAGCAAACTAATACAATGACTTAAATTCTTTTCATTTTCTTTAACAGGAAGTTCTAATAGGCATTTTACATGTATTTTACTCAATGTAAGTGCTACTCTACAAATGACAAAGTTTTTATGAGAGACAAATAGAGAATCTGAATTGAAGTGTATTAGAGTGACACCTTGGGCTCTTGATGACTACACCAAACCTCTATGAATTTTAATTTCTTCATCTTTAGTGGGTGATGACATGGATCTTGTTTATGGACTTCAGTGGACAAAAAAATGTGTCATTGAAAGTTCATTGTCCACTGCCAGCTCTTTTAGTGATAGCTGTACTTGTTATTAATAGAGGAGAGAAGGAAGAAGGGCTGATATTTGCTGAGTTCTTACTATATGTTTTACTTACATAATCCAGATTTGACCTTCACAATAGCTTTGTTGAGGATTATATGATTATTACCATGTTAGAGAATTCTGACTCATAAAACTCATTAATTGGTCTTTGATTGTTAAGTCACAGAATGGGAGACAGGGAGTTCAAATGAAAATTTGGATACCACCTTCATCACACTCTTTCAGTTATATGCCCTTCGAGAAGAGAAGCAAGTCACATGGACAGAAAGTAAACTAAATCCAGAGATAATTCAGAGACCAGGGTGCTTCATTATCTTGAAGTACCTGGAGGTACTACATCTATTAGTTTGTGATAATTTCACTGACATGATGAGATTCAGCCTTATAGGTACTCTGAAATTTAGTGCATGGTCCATGGATTAGTAGTGCCGCCATCATCTGAAAGTAACATCTCTGGCCTCTCCCAGAAGTTCCTTGCATTAGAATTTGCATTTTGACTAGATTCTCCAGGTGATTTGTATGCAGAAAATAACAAAGCTTGGGAAACACTTAAGATAAAATTAGGTGATTAGAGGGGCTGAATTAATAGCAACTGAATCCTGTGCTGCCCGAGACTCACCTCTTTTCTCTTTGCTCACTGTCAGTTCTTCAAGGTTTCCTGTTTTCTGCAGATTAGTCCCTGAGATTTCTCATTCACTATCAGACTCTTTTACCCGATTTCCTCAGTGACTTACTAGTGTATCTGTGCATGGCTGTTCATATGAATACCCTCTGGACTTCAGGCCTTTCTAGCCACTGGGACTCTCTGTCATGCTGTCTTGCTGCATGTTCTACTTCTCTGGTGTTCTTTAGCTATCATGAATAATTTGGGATCTCCCTTTTCATTAGCCACTTACAATGTGTATGAAAGTTCCCATTTCCTCAAACTCAGCAGCCAACTCTTAATTAATGAAACATCTCCTAAGAGAGAAATGGTCCGAGATTCTCCACTATGAGGAATTTTTAAAACAGTTATTTGCAAACTGCAGCCAAACTTGAAATCACTGCTTAAATTGTCATTTCTTTTCTTCTAATTCAAGGTCTGGAATATGGTATGTCCACCCGCCAATGTTTCATAAATGGTTTATTCAAGTAGTTGAGCATTTATCTAGCTCTTTTACTGGACTGTGAGATGGCATAATGTCTTGATTGATTTTTGATGTCCTGGCGAGAGTTTTCCTATTGCATGACTCTAAGTGAATGGTCTTCTGTCTTTATACGCACCTGTCTTCTCTGAGCATCCTGAAATGTCCTGTACGCAAGAACTATCAAGGGCCATATGGAATTGCTTCATCTTAGATTAGGATAGGCAGTTTGTGCAGAGTGCTGGAGGTAAATCTGAATGCATTTTATGAACCCAGTCTGTTTTATATCAAAGATAGTTCAATTCTGACAGGAGAAGCTGTATTTAGTGTAGGTTCTTATTCAGATCTGTTGCCTCAGAAGGTTCTAAGTACTCAAAAATCTTTGAATCTTCTGATGTTAAAGCCTTTCACATTATTTCCTCTGTCTGAAGGATAAGAGACAGTGTTGGCGGGGGTTAGGAGGAAAATGAGTGAATACACAAAAGATCTTCAGGGATGGTGGAAGACCCATATTATTTAATAAAAAAACTGTTTTTAGTGCCTTATGGTCTCCAGCCCATCTCCAATAATAGTACGTAATTAATGGGATTAAAACCATAAATTTAAATTTCCCCATTGTACAGTCCTTTCCAGTCCAGTTGATGTGCTTTATACATGATGTAGATTGAAAATTCTGCAGGCAAGGAGCTGGAGCCCACAGAACAAAGCTGAAGATTTATGAGGCTTTGCAATCCTTTGAAAAAAAAAAAAAAAGGGTCAGATGTTTGTGAAACATCTTAAAGTTGTACTTTTATGCTCTTCTCCAAAGCTTGTTTTAGGAAATTACATCTTGAAAATTCAGTCCAAATACAGAAACAAAATCCTTTCCCTTTGAAATTGTATAATAAAACCTGGCACTGTTTTCATCAAAGGAAAATACCAGAGGCAGGAACAGAGAGAAAAGGTTGGATTTGGCAGAAATAGAGGGCATGAATAGACATTCTGGTCTCAGGGTCTTGGTTGGGGATTTACTACTGAACCTGGTCTTTAAACAATCTTCTAAGCTCTTAAATTCTGTAAGGTCACAGCATATCCATCATATCATTTCCTTTTAATCTTTCTCAGGATTTCTTCTGCCAAGTATTTTTGTTCACTTACGCCCCCTCTCTCTTCTGATTCTAGACCTTATCTTCCTCTCCTCCCTACTTGTTACTTTCCCCACCTTGGGGTGGTTTGTCCTTATCCAGAATCAAAATAAGAGAATCAGTTTTAACTTTTTGCAAAACATACCCAGATTTTTTTCTGAGCTAAAATTTCACATTTCCAACTGGGAATGTAGCTCCTGTGGGGAAAACTCTGACACTTTGCCTCTGGTGGAATTATGAAATTTTGTGAATTTGCCACAGGCAAAGCTTGCTCTTTCTGCAGAGCTTAAACATCTCTATTTTTTTTTTTTTGTAGTTAAAAACTAATGTCATGATACTTTTCTAGCAAAAAAAAAATCACTACAGTTTTGTTTCACTGAGGTGTTGCAAAATTTTTAAGCAGCAGAACTTTTGGAAGACCCTTTTCAAAAGTCCTCATCCTTTCTCCCTGACATATAAGTCCATGGGCAGAATGGACTCCTTTCTGTATTTACTGAGCATCTACTCTGTACAAATCAATGGTCTCCGTAGATACTATTTCTTAGACTAGATACCTATTATGCTTGAAATTGGTCCATGTAGTTTCCTGAATTTTCTTCTTAGCTAGCTGATGGTATTTTGAAATTTAATTATTTTAAAAGAATTGTGAAAAAATGTATTATATTGATCTAACAGCTTCAGACCCAGCTAAAGTATGGTCAGGCCTCTTGTGGTGTTAGCTTTTTAACTCTGGTTTTGTGGGGGTTTTAGGGCACCTGGAACACCCAGCCAGATGTCAACCCATGGACTGTTTCTGGGTCCTACAAGGTGCATCTTGCCTTTACATAATCTCCCTTCCCAATCACACTCATCACAAACTCCAAAACAGTTCTGTAGGCTAGGTTTTATTTTGAAGTTTTGGTTTAGCTTTATATTTAAGCAGCATAGCCTATTCTTCTACCCCCACCGAATATTTCTCTGCCTAATCTTCCCTTCATGCCAGTTTGAAATTAGGTTTGTAGTGAAAATGCCATGAGAGGAGATACTGTAATGTTGATTAGCTATTATTTGTTGGGATTACTCTGTGAAAGTCTATTTTAGTCATTCCTTCAGTCCTCATAACAAATCTCAGCAGTGGGTATGATTATCCATCATCCCCATTTCAGAGAAGTAAACTGAGGCCTAGAGAGATTAACTAACTTCCTCCAGACCACACATGGAGGCATGGCAGAGCTG
Organism: Panthera uncia; assembly: GCF_023721935.1. Classification (NCBI taxonomy): domain Eukaryota; kingdom Metazoa; phylum Chordata; class Mammalia; order Carnivora; family Felidae; genus Panthera; species Panthera uncia. The sequence continues at coordinate 37,472,342 of NW_026057582.1, read as the reverse complement.
GGATTCAAATGTAGGCCTTCTTGGGCTAGCACTGCAATGCCAGTGCATCTGAATGGAAAGGACGTGTACTATGGATATATCTGAAGTTGAGATTTTGAAGGAATTCTAGATAGTGAGGAAGACAAAATAATGAAGCAACTACATTAGCAAAAGGAGGGGATCCAAAAAATAGAAATGGAAGGAAAGTTTCCAGACTCATTCTATGAAGCCAGCCTCACCTTGATTCCAAAACCAGACAAAGACCCCACTAAAAAGGAGAATTACAGGCCAATATCCCTGATGAGCCTGGATGCAAACATTTTCAACAAGATACTAGCAAATTGTATCCAACAGTACATTAAAAGAATCACTCACCAAGATCAAATGAGACTTGTTCCTTGGTTGCAGAGGTGGTTCAGTATTAGCCAATCAATCAATGTGATATAGCCCACTAATAAAAGAAAGAATAAAAACCATAAGATTATCTCAATAGATGCAGAAAAAGCATTTGACAAAATACAGCATCCTTTCTTGATAAAAACTCTCAAGAAAGTAGGGACCGAAGGAATATACCTCAATATCATAAAGGCCATATACAGAAGACCCACAGCTAATATCCTCAATGGGGAGAAACTGAGAGCTTTTCCCCTGAGGTCAGGAACATGACAGGGATGGCCACTCTTACCACTGTTGTTCAACATAGTACTAGAAGTCCTAGTCTCAGCAGTCAGACAACAAAAAGAAATGAAAGTCATTCAAATTGGCAAGGAAGAAGTGAAACTTTCATTCTTCACAGATGACATGATACTCTATGTAGAAAACCCAAAGGACTCCACCAAAAAACCTTTAGAACTGACATCAATTCAGCAAAGTCACAGGATATAAAATCAACATACAGAAATTAGTTGCATTTCTATACACCTATAATGAAACAACAAAAAGAGAAACCAAGGAATCAATCCCATTTACAGTTGCACCAAAAACCATAAGATACCTAGGAATGAACATAACCAAAGAGGTGAGAGATCTGTACGCTGACAACTATAGAAAGCTTATGAAAGAAATTGAAGAAGACACAAAAAAATGGAAAAACAGTTCATGCCTCATGGACTGGAAAAACAAATATTGTTAACATTGTGGATACTACCCAAAACAGTCTACACATTCAACAAAATCCCTATCAAAACAACATCAGCATTCTTTACAGAGCTAGAACAAACAAACCTAAAATTTAGGAACCAGAAAAGACACCAAATAGCCAAAGTAATGTTGAAAAAGAAAACCAAAGCTAGAGTCATCACAATTCCAGACTTTAAGCTGTATCACAAAACTGTAATCATCAAGAGATTATGGTACTGGCACAAAAACAGACACATGGATCAATGGAACAGAATAGAGAACCCAGAAATGGACCCACAGCTGTATGGCTAGCTAATCTTCGACAAAGTAGGAAAGAGTATCCAATGGAAAAAACACAGTCTGTTCAGCAAATGGTGCTAGGAAAACTGGATGACTTTCTTACACTATACATGAAAATAAATTAAAAATGGATAAAATACCTAATGTGAGATAGGAAACCATCAAAATCCTAGAGGAGAAAACAGGCAACAGCCTCTTTGACCCCGGCCACAGCAACTTCTTACTAGACATGTCTCCAGAAGCAAGGGAAATAAAAGCAAATGAACTATTGAGAATTTATCAAGATAAAAAACTTCTGCAGAGTGAAAGAAACAATTATCAAGACTAAATGGCAACTGATGGAATGGGAGAAGATATTTGCAAATGGCATATTGGACAAACGGTCAGTATCCATAATCTATGAAGAACTTATCAAACTCAACACCCAACAAACAAATAATCCAGTGAGGAAATGGGAAGAAAACATGAGTAGACACTTCGCCAAGGAAGACATCCAGATGGCTAATAGACATGTGAAAAGATGCTCAAAATCACTCATCATCAGGGAAATACAAATCAAAACCACAATGAAATACAACTTCATACCTGTCAGAATGGCTAAAATGAATAACTCAAGAAACAACAGATGTTGGCAAGGATGCAGAGGAAAGGGAATCCTTTTGCACTGTTGGTGGGAATGCAAACTGGTGCAGCACTCTGGAGAACAGTGTGGAGGTTCCTCATAAGAATAGAGCTACCTTATGACCCAGCAATTGAGCAACTACCTTTTTATCCAAAGGATACAGAAGTGCTGATTAAAAGGAGCACATGCACTCCAATGTTTATAGCAGTGCTATTAACAATAGGCAAATTATGGAAAGATCCCAAATGTACTTTGACTGATGAATGGATAAAGAAGATGTGGTACATATGTATACAGTGGAATACTACTTGGTGATCAAAAAGAATGAAATCTTACCATTTGTAACAATGTGGAAGGAGTTAGAATGTATTATACTAAGTTAAATAAATTAGAGAAAGACAAATATATGATTTCACTCACACATGGAATTTAAGAAACACAACAGGTGAACATAGGGGAAGGGAAGGAAAAAAAAAGAGAGGCAAACCATAAAAGACTCTTAAATACAGAGAACAAACTGAGGGTTGCTGGGGTGGGGGGAGTGGGAGGGGGGATAGGCTAAATGGATAATGGGCATTTCAGAGGGCACGTTTTTGGGTGAGCACTGGGTGTTATATGTAAGTGATGAATCACTGGGTCCTACTTCTGAAACCAATACTACACTGTAGTTAACTAACTTAAGTTTAATTTAAAAAAGGGGAGAGGCATAATGAAAAATAACAAATCTAGGAAAGAAAAGTTTTCTGGTCACCATTGTTCACTGAGCTGATCCTGGCCATAAGGCCAAGTTTTGTTTCTTACTTGTTAAGAATAGCTGCTAACTATCCATATGAATGGGCAAATAGCAAATTCAACAAAAATGATTAGGTACCCCCATTATGCTGTTTTCAGCATCCTTCACTCATTCTGTCTTCTAGAAGAATCAGACATACCAAAAATACATTTCCGTTAGGAAGTTGTCTCTCATCACTGTGCAGTGCCCAAATGGCATGACAAGGGAACAAATGCAAAACACATAGAACTGTAGCTGATTTGAAAACTCACTTTTCATGCCAATTAAGAGACACGCGTGAGTCTAATGTTAAAAAATTATTTTTGGTTGATTTATATTTCATTACTAGAAAAATTTTCCAAGAGTATCTATGTATTTTGTATTTATGCACTGGGGGAGATCCAGAGGTTATTCTTTTTGTTTTCTATCCCCAGGGTGAAATGGGTGTATCTCCACCCTAGTCTTGATTCTTCAGCATTTGCTTAAAAAAAAATAAAAATTTAATGTTCATTTTTGAGAGAGAGAGAAGGAGAGAGAGAGAGATGGAGAGGGAGAGAGAATGAGCAGGGGAGGGGCAGAGAGACAGGGAGACATAGAAACCAAAGCAGGCTCCATGCTCTTATCTGTATTTTGCATATGCTTCCTTATGTTTATATTTATTTTTGTATATATCTATGACTATAAACATTTTTTATAAAAATAAATTTAAGTATAGCAAATTTTAAATGTGGCAAGTTGAAATGTCAGTTCTTTAGTTATTCTTCCTAATACAGATAATGAAAAGAAAATGTGTAGGGAAGTGGGAGGTATATATAACTTTGTGATTCAGTTAGGTACCTATTCTCAGATAATAGAAGTAGGTATTATCAAAAGAATGAAAAGAGGTTTAAATGTATGCCTATAATTATGAGCATACATGAATACAGAGCTGACTCTGAACCTACATTTTGTAAACTTGGTAATCCTTTTATGGCCAGTCCTTAAGGCACATTTAACCTCACGTCACCCATTAGCCCATCACAATGCTGCTAATCAGGAGGAAAAAGGAAGATGTAGCTGGTAATAAACAATTCTTACAAATTTGAGGAACCAGCTTACAATTTGAAATCTTATCCTAGTTAGGCACATAAATACCGCCGGACTATCTGGGTTTAATTTCTGGTGTTGACACATCACAGCAATTTGATACCTCTGTGCTTTAGTTTTCTCATCTTTAAATAAGTAGAAAACTACAACCTCATGTCACCATAGTGAGGGAAAACGTGTGGATATTTGCAAAAGAGTTAGAGCAGTGTCTGTCATAGAGTAAGTCTTTATGTTGTCTGTTAGCATTGTGTGAATGGGTCTACCTTGCCTTTGACTTTTTTCTTGCAGAAACCACTATTCTACTTTTTCAGCCTAAGCTTCCCATCCACACTAATTAGTCAAACACAAGATTTAAGGCTTGTATTGTATCCTCCTAAAAGATATGCTTAAGCCCTAACTCTTGGTGGCTGTGAATATGAAATTATTTGAAAATAGAATCTTTGCAGCTATAATTAAGATACAAGTTAAGATGGGGCCATACAGGAGTATGGTGGACCTTGAATCCATTATGGCTAGTTTCCTTGTAAGAAGAGGAGAAGAGGCACGGAGACAGACACACACAGGGAGAAGATGACCATGTGATGATGGAGGCAGAGATGGAAGCACTGCACCTGCAAGCAAAGGAATGTTAGGGTTACTGGCAAGCCAGCAGAAGCTAGGAAAAGGCCAAGGAAGGATTGTCAGGTTTCAAAGGGAATATGGCCCTGCCAATTTCTTGATTTTGGAATTCTAGCCTACAAAACTATAAGACAATAAATTTCTGTTGTTTTAAGCAACTCAGTTTGTGGTTCTTTGTTATAGCAACCCTAGGAAATGAATGCACTTGGCATTATATTATCTAAATAACCTTGTAAAGAACATCACTTTTGTCTGCCTTGGAATCTGCATGCCCTCTCTGTCTTAAGACATGGTGGGGCAGGAGCCATGAGTTTTTAACAGATCAGTGCAGGGTGCCTGGACCACTTCTAGGAGATGTTAATTTCTCTCATTTTGATTCTTATTTGTTTTTCTTTTTAATGTTTTTTTTTTTTTTGAGAGAGAGAGAGAGAGAGAGAGAGAGAGAGAGAGAGAGCGCACACATAAGTGGGGGAGGGGCAGAGAGAGAGGGAGAGATAGAGAATACCCCATGCAGGGTTCAAACTCATGAACCATGAGATCCTGATCTGAGCCTAACCAAGAGTCAGAGGTTTAACTGACTGAGCCACTCAGGCACCCCTGATTCTTATTTGTTTTTTTTTTTTTTATCAGTGGCCACGCTCTGTTTCTTGTGCATAACTTATAGTCAGATTTCTGGACTCCTCTTTTTTTAAATATTTCAGAATATCTAACTTTTTAAAATGTTTATTTACTTATTTTTGAGAGGGGGGAAGAGAGAGAGAGGAGAGGAGAGAGAGAATGAGCAGGGGAGGGGCAGAGAGACAGGGAGACATAGAAACTAAGCCTCCACACTCTGATCTGTCAGCACAGAGCCTGACGCAGGGCTCAAACCCACGAACCACTAGATCATGACCTGAGCCGAAGTCAGACATTTAACTGACCGAGCCACCCAGGCATCCCTTCAGCATTTACTTCTGTGTAATTCTTCTGCATTTTCTACCTCACACCCAACATTTGCAAATTTTCTGTCTCTGAGCAGCAATGCTCTCATTAACACTACCATTTGATATCACCATTCTCTTCTGATGTTCTTGGAAGCTGTTTGAGCAATGTTTGTACAGCTGTACCCTATGTTTTCCAATCAAGAGAGACTAGGGAATATACTAATGAGCTTTCCACCAAATGCAGAGAACATGCCCAGGTAAGGATCATGTGGCTTGAATTTCTGTTTTCACTTCTTTCTGACATAATTCTTTAACCAAGCAAATGTGTCATTTTGGGTACCATCAATGTCAGCAGTGTACTTCACATGTTTTTGGATTTTATATTCAAATATTTCGCCAGAGGCAATTAAGGCAGAGCTTTGTTTTGGAAACAGTGGAGAGTTCTGGCCAATATTCTACAGGATAGAAGTGCCAGGCACAGAGTTCCCAACTAAATTTATTTCTAATGAAAAGTAACCCCATGAGAGGAGTTTCTGCCATATAACCATCAGGCAGAGCATAGCAGAGCTCAGCCACTAGCCTGGAGGTGTTTCAGCTCTCCCTGCACCCATGTGCTGAGACTGGGAAGAACAAAGAAACCATGTGGCCAAGGATGAATGCAAGGGTAAGGGGACAAAATAGTATGACGAGAGACACTGGGGAACAGGATAAGAAGTCACCAACTGTTGAGGTGGACCAACTTCAGAACCAACTGTGAGAGGCATCAGATGGAAGAAAACCAATATATCAATATTACTATTGGTAAAGCTGCATTGGAGAAGTTGGTTTGAATGTAAGGCTACAATGAGCTTCCTAACCATGTACTTCAGAAGTAGATTTACTGAACTGGTCATGGGCAGTAATGACAATTGCAGATGTCCTTCATAAAGGCAGACATTGCCCTGTTAGATTATAATGTAGGAGGAGCAGGGCTAGCTCAAAAATGAGAGAGATGGAGAAGGAATGTTATCCTACCAGAGGCTCCTCCACAGGATGACATGAGGTGAGCTTGTCATGCCAACAATAAGACTTACCATAATACAATGGCATCTTCTCAGCTTCACCTTAAAGCCAGAACTACTTAGTGTGGCACAGCCCACAAGGCTCTTTAAAATTTCACATGCCTATGTGTCATTAGGCTTTTCACGAAACTCCGTTCGCGTCCTGTCCCCTTCCCAATGTGAAGCCTGCGCTCCAGTCATACTGAACTGCTTGCAGTGCTAGGAACACCTCTGTGTTCTGTGCTTCAAATGCCCTTTCTATTTTTGCTCCAATACTTCCTCTCCATGTGCACACCTCACTTGTTCTTGGTAGAAATTCCATATTAAACCTAATTGTCTTTTCGTCTGGAAAAACTTCCCTGATATATGTTAGCTAGTCTTTTGAAGTTTCTATAGTTCTGTGGCAGACACTGCTAGTTGTCTACCAAGTTGTACTTCTCTGTTTCTTCTTCATGGCACGTCTAAAATATCTTCCCATACTACTTTGCTGATGGTTGACCCATTTCTGGCCACTGAAAAGTAGACGTTTCTAGATAGAGTTTCTGGGAAAATTTTTTTTTCTTAAATTTTAATTCCAGTGTACTTAACATTTGGAAAATGTTTTATCCCTTTCTTCTTTTTTCTGGAATCTGAATGGAATGTATGGTGCTAGTTACACCATTTTGACACCATGAGGATGAAATTCAGTATCCACAGGGTGATGGAGCGACATGTTTAAAACAAGACAAAAAAAAAACAGCTTGGGTCCCTGATGCCATGATTAAGCTGTAGAATCAGCCCTGGGCTGCCTTATCTGTAGGTTTCTTGTTAAATGAAGCAAGTTCCTTCCTCTTAAAGCTATTGTGAATTGGGTTTTGGATTACTTGCTGCCAAATACCATTTCTGACCAATAATGCATCTATCATTGTGTGTGAATGTATGTATGTATGTATGTATGTATGTATCTATCTATCTATGTATTTAATGTTGATTGATTTTTGAAAGAGAAAGAGTGTGGGTGAGGGAGGGGCAGAGAGAGGGAGACACAGGATCTGAAGCAGGCTCCAGGCTCTTGGCTGTCAGCATAGAGCCCAACGTGGGGCTCGAACTCAAGAACTGTGAGATCATGACCTAAGCCAGAGTCGGACACTTAACTGACTGAGCCATCCAGGAGCTCCTACCATTGTGTTTTTAATTGCTACTTATTCTTTGATTGCATAACTAGTCTGAGAAGTTTGAGATTAGAGGCTATGCTTTATTTACTTGTTTTCTCAGCACTGAGCATGTTCTCTACCACAGGGCAGAAACTCAGAACATCTTTTTAAAATCTGGGATTTGTGGCATTACTACAAAAACCAATTTTCTCTCTGCTGATCATAATTACAACTGTTATTGATATTACCCTTCCATCCATAAAGCCCATAGCTTTGAAGTAACTGAGAATAATTCACTGTAATAAGATATGAATTTAAAATCATGAGATTGGTTTTTGTGTGTGGTGCATGTTATCACCCTCAAGTTTTATATAAAACTTGTCACTATTGAATCTAAGAGGGTGAATATTGGCAGAGATCACACTAAATGAAAGAAAAACTTGATTAGGCTTTCATCTTAGAAAAATACATTTTTGAATTCAATTAATTTGGATTTGGGAGGGAACTTTGAATAAACTTTATTTTTAACTTTATATAGTGTGATCATAGCCTCCTTTCTCCCCACTCCCCCAATAAAAATCCCTCAGTAAATAAATGCCTTTTCTGTTTGTTGATAATACACACATCAGGTACAATCTTGAGCCATACTTTGTGTTTGCTTTCTTTGATCAGAACCAGCAAACTTGAGTCATAATTTCTCCAATACCCAAACTTCTCTGTTTCACTAGTAGTAAAAATCACCTCATGATTCTTACTTGTGAGTCTTTATCACACTGGACACTATTTATCCCCATAACATGGTCATGAAGGACATGCTTGCTGGGTTAGTGAGATGATCTGTTTTCAGTGTGGCCTCTAAAGCAGATCATTTCTTCCTTCTAGCTTCCCAGGCAGCTCATGTGGAGCAGCGCCAGCCACCAGAGCCATAGGATGCTGACCTCTGTGTCCAGTGCCAAGCAGGGGACTTCAGATGGAGGCAGAGCTACAACACTACACAGGTATTTCAGTATTAACTACTCAATTCAAGGACTGTACATTGAGTAAGTGCATAAGCAAAGATTTGGATAGAGTAATAGAGGCCCCAACTAAGAAACTGGCATCTCAACAAAGATCAGGGCTCACTTGGGACAAGAATAATGGGAAGCACGTAGATAGGATCAATATAGAGACAATTACCCTGGCCATGGTCCCTGAGGGACAGCGAGCTGCAATCTGATGTTTAAATCTATTTTGAAGTGTTTTAGGTCACTGTATATATATATAATGTATATGATTAGCCTTACGTTTCTTACTACAGAATGAGAGATTGCCATTGTCAACAAAGGCTTTAGTTATACATATATATTTTAAATCCCTGTTAAAAATAATTCTAGGTGCTTTGTCTAGGTACCTGGCTCCTAATGATGTGATTAGCAGCAAGGTACTAGATTGGGTCAGATCAGGTGAAGAGGCTATCTTGCATAAATGTCTTAATGAAGCCTATCTTTTCTACATGTGTTACTCATTAACTAAAACATTGATATTTTTCATTTATTTTTCTTCTAATCATTAATCTTGGTGATCTGACCTCAACACATATTGTAGTGCATAATGGTTCTGAAAATTTGGTTGATCTTAAATAAAATTGCTAGCTGACTTTCTGTTTGCAGAAGTACTTAAAACATGATTTGTTGCTTTATTTAGGACTAGAAATTTTTCCCCTAATGGGGTGAAAAGGGTAAGGGACAGTGATGGATGGCAGTCTTTTCTGGGGGTCTTTTACTTTGGACTTTCCCTTGGCTATGTGTGATCACATTTTAAGGGTTCTGGTACTGAGAGCAATAAAACCGAGTTACCTGTGTTTGTGTGTACAAATACACAAACACCGTTTCTTACACACAGTGTTGCTAGATACCTTTTATTGTAGATCTGATTACAGGTTGATTTTATCTTCCTGCTGGGAAATAACCATCATCCTTGAAGGTGGAAGGGATATTGGATGATTACAAGTTTACAATTGAAAAACCAGATGCTTGTTATTTTACAGTGAATTAGACAACTATTTTTACACAAAGACTTATGCAAATAATGAAATGGGTTGTCCTGGTTAGTCCCACTGATTTTCAGAGGAAATAATAGGGCATTTAGACTCATCCATGTCAGTGTGCCATTCATTCATTCTTCCAAGAGATATGGCAGACCTAGCAGGCCCATCACCTGTGCACAATGCCTGCCTGTGCTGCTTTCCAGCTCACATCTTTGTGGCTGAGGTCCTGGGGGCTGCAGTGCCTAGGAGCTCTCTCAGCACTTTGGCACTTTTTCTCAAGAATCTCTGTCTTTATTCCTCTTTAGCGAACTCTTTTGAAACCCCCACGTTTGCAAATTCCTCCTTTATTTTTATTCTCGCTCCTTCAGGGTGGCTTATGATGTCTTAATTAACGTTTTTATCTAGTCACTATTGTGACTGCTTTCCAAGGCAATGGTAGGAGGGGACCTTTATAAATAAAGTTATTATCCTTCCAAAATCAAACCAGGCAGGATTTAGCCTACCTTGTGTGGGTCTGCTGCTCCCTTAGAGGCATCCCCCAGCTGAAATCTGCATAGGCGAGCATTTCCTTGCACGTGTGTAGGAGGGGTCGAAGCACACAACCTGTTTACTTGAGCTGCTTGACATTGTTGGGATGCTGGTGGGTGGCATCACAGCTGCTGTTTGGAAGCTGCCACAGCAGGGAAGAAACCACATTAAACAGTAAGGAACAAACTGTACAAAAGTGGGGAAAAATGGTACAGTTGACAAAACTATTCAGCAGAAATAGCCATGGAACCTGGAGCATATCACTGACAAACTGTCTCATTTGGAGGGTGTCTGGGTAGTATGGCCGTAGATATTCTTTAATTTTTGCCATAGCAAATTTTCAAAAGGTATCCGGTAAAAGGGGCATAGATAGAGCAGATGCCTGGCTTCTCTGTTCCCCCCAAAAGGCATACAGTGTCCTGTATACCTGCCATGCACAGCAGTAAATGTTTGCGGCCTGACAAGGTTCTGAGGCTGCAAACATTGAATGTGGAAACTACGTCTCGATAGATCACCATATTTCCTTTGGCTTTACTTTAGAGCTGTGAAAACAATTGCAGCATCAGCAATCATCATGTAAAGGAGGGAGGAGAAGACTTGTGTCATTGAATGCTGCATAATTGTGTTTGGTTTCTAATTACAAAGAAGGGTCATGTGTCAGGGAAGTAACTGTCACTGTAGTGCCCCTTCTCCACTGAGTTCTACCATTTTTGGCAAACACTACATCCAGTACAAAAGCTCTGGCTGAGTTATTAATCATGTTTGTCGGGCAAGCTACAATAATCTGCTGCCTGGATACAAAGCCAAGTACAGAGTTGCCGGCAGAATCTGATAAAACACTTGATACCTCTCACTTTCAGATTACACTCATGCTAAGGATTAATTTTTTCATCTTTGCTTAATTAAAGGGGGTAAATGAAAGGAAGTGATTTCAGTGTTGTATCATGCTCTCAGCTGTCATGTTCTTGATTACACAGAGATGGACAACATGGAAGCTGGCAGAGCTGTTTGGATGTAGAGCACATGGGCTGTGGGCTGCTAGAGAAAGAAGGGCCCAGGGTTCCTAAACAAAAAGGAATGAAAATTAGGACTTCCGTGTCCAGCCAAAGCCCCAGCATTTGTCTTATAATTTCTATCTGCTTTTCAAGGGTGCTTCTTATTTCTGTCAAACTGTGCTAATTGTGGGGGAAGAGTCACCACTTACCTATTGACCATTAGAGATGGCCTCCAAGATGGAATCGAAGTTTTTACCTTCCCTTATCTTTGGAAAATCTCTGTAATCTGATTTAGAGAAAGCAGCTATACCTTTCATGTTATCAAAATTGAATTATGATCATCAATAAAGTTATTTCAAGGATTGAAGACTTGAGAGGTCCTTTTTCCCTAATCAGAATAATCTTAACTCTTGTGAAATGGCCTCAAATGGTTCATAACATTACTTTTTCATCAGAAACAGCATTTCTCAAGGTGTGCTTTTGGAAAGCTGATTCTGTGGGTGTCAAGGGTTCAGTGCTAAAAAAAGTTTGGAAAATGCTGAATGAGATAAGCTTTTAATGTATTCGCTAATTAGCATTTTGAGTCTCCAAAATGGACAGCCTCTTGAGAGAGGATGTATTTTATGGAACATAGTTTGGATAAAAGTGTTCTACAGAATGAATGCACTGAAGTCCTAAAGTATCTTTCCTCTTGTTCTCTATGGACCAAGAATTTTCACTCTTTCCTCGATTGGACTGTCTCTCTCTTTCTTTCTTTCTTTCTTTCTTTCTTTCTTTCTTTCTTTCTTTCTTTCTTTCATCTATAGTTTAAATAGCTAATGATGTAATCTTTGACTCCTAACATTTGGAAAATCTGACACTTGCCATTTTTCTGGCTGCCTAGCATCTGAATGTTCTTATTGACAGTGGGGAATCTCTCATTGTATGGCTCTGAGTGAGAGGCCGGAAAACCTCTCCTTGTTCCAGGACAGCCAGGTATGGGAATATGACCAAAGCTTAGCCACTTGGATGTTTCTACTATGGAAGGGTGAATCTTGAATGTATAGCACAAGGAGAAAAGAGGGGCAGCGCCCAGCATTGGTAATACTGTAAACATCCCAAGTAGTGACCAGTCTCCAGTGCCTTCTTGTTTTTAAGTTGTGTAATCCTGAATCTTATATCCTTCAATAAATACCCTCCTTTTTTTATTCAGACAGTAAAGTTGTTTCTTCTGTGTACAAGTGAAAACTGACCAGTCAAGAACTCAAACCTTCCTGTAGGTATCTGAAGTCTCTGCTCCAGGCAAATGCAGTAGAAAATGGTACCATTTGCTTCAATGCCCTGTCTTGTTTAAAGAGAATGAGTCTATGTGAACTCTCTTAGTAGGAGTGTGTGTGTGGAATGTGTCATTGGGTGTTTACTTCTTATTCATTATTTTTCCCTCTGAGTCTTGAAGCTCAACTAGAAGGACCAATAAGTCTATCATGGAATCCTTTAATTCTTGATTTAGTAAAGAATTTAAAAATTAGGAAAAAAATACACTTTGTACAATTTATAGATGAATTTGCATACCTGTGGTTGGTTTATGTTCTGGAAAGAGGCAACAAAGCAGAGTGGCCTGAGCCAGGATATCTGGATTCCATGCTTGTCTCTTTCATTATTTTAGTCAAGTTACTTCTCCAGGTAAGGAAGAAAGACTTGACAATTAGCTCATTATTTCAGGAATGCTGGAATTTTTACAGTCAAAAGTTTACTGGTACAGTTGATTTTTAGGCGAACTAAAGCTTAATTTCTTGAAAATGAAATTACTTAAATAAGTAAAGATTGTGCACAGCTTCATTCTTAAAAGGAGAGGTAAACCATAGGATTGTTTTTTGAATTCCATTTTGCTGAACCCTACAGGTTCTGATAATGTCTCAAGGATAGTTTGGACATGAGAAAGGGAGGTTGGATTTTGGGGAAAATTTCAAGTCCATCCCACAACTTCATCCAGGGCAGATTTTCTTATTGGATTTGGATATTGGGATTCTTATTAAAGCTTTATGTGGATAAAAGTTAGGAAACCAGTGAATGGAGTGAACCCTAAGGGCTACTCTGTGTTGTAGTATTATAAGTCTGTTTTAGCAAAGCATCCTTGATGACACTCCTTAAACTACTAATTCCTTCCATCTTCCCATTGTACTCTTGGTTCTCTTTGCTCACACATGGAAAAACTACTCTCTGAAGCTCCTAAGACCCATTTCCACTGTTCCATCTCTCCTGCGGAGCATGGGGTTTTAGGTTCTGCCCTTTCTAAATGTGCCCCAAACAATGAAAAGTTACATTCAGAAGTCCCATTAATTATTATTTTATTTTCAAAAGTCCCATTAATTATTAAGTAATGTTTATTAAGCACCCTCAAGTGCTTGGTAATAAACTGATGCTTCCTCAAATCTGGAACAGGTGGAACCACACCTGTAGGGAAATGACTGGATTACCACCCAATCTCTCCCACCAGCTGTGATTGTCAAATTCCAACTTTCCTGCCTGTTCTCCACCCTCCCCTACCTCTTGTAGAGGGAAAAGGGGAAAGGAGAGAAGTCAGAATAATAACTAAGATGCCTAGACTTTTAAAAAGTAGATTTTGTTTTCTGCCTAAACATACACATTTTCTTATTCTGTATGGTTTGTTGACTGTATGGTTTGTATCCAGGACCAGAGGGGCATTGGCAGGAGGCTTTATTGGAGACAGTAGAAAGTGTTGCAAAATCACCTCCAGGCAGATTTCTCTCTGTTAGTGACTGCATCATGGTGGTACATGCTCTTTCCTTAAATGTGCCAGTCATGAGGATTCTTTGCCTCATCTCCCCAAAAACCGTAGACTCACACAACTCTGGGGCTGGACCTCCTGTCCAGTTCTCCCACATTGTGAGGAACCACTTGAGTTCTGGAGAAGTTAAATTGTAGCAGCACAGAGACTTTAATCCAGATTTAATGATTCCAGTATACTTCCCTGTGCTGAAGCCTACAGATCAATTTACAGCCTAGGGTTTCTTTAAAAGTATTTCACAAGGAATAGTCAGACTGAGGGTAGCCTGGGTGGTTGAGTATCATTAGCTAAATCTTGTTGCAGAAGGCTGACTTTGCCAGTATCTTAACATATTATGCTAGTTCCAGTTTAGACATTAATTTTTACACATTTCATTGCAAATAAAAAAAATGATTATAGAACATTTAATATTAACCTACAATATAATGTAAACTTTCATTAAAAAAAGTTATACTAGATTTCCTCAGTAAATTAACACATAATTATTCAGGTGCAGTACAAGTTGGGGTAGTACATCCTTTGTGAATGGATTTGTTGTTCTGTTCCCCATAGGTTCTAAAAACTCCCAGTTGTAAAGTACAGCTCCTTGTTAAAGCACCAGATAATACTCCCCGGATTTTGTATTCTGGGGGTTATCACTTTTTCCCATAGTCATTTCCTGATACATTTTCCTTGGCCTTGGTACCATTAGCAATTTTCATAATGACTGCTCAGTTTGAAGATCATAGGTTCTTTTTATTTTTTTTTATTTTTTAAAAGTTTATTTATTTTTTAAAGTTTATTTATTTTGAGAGAGAGAGAGAGAATCCTGTGCTGATAGCATAGAGCCCTACACTGGGCTTGATCCCAGGAACTGTGAGATCATGACCTGAGCTGAAATCAAGAGTCAGACACTTAATCAACTAAAGCGCCCCCAAGATCTTAGGTTCTTTTTAGTTTTAATTAAAGATAAACATTTCCTGCTGGCTATATTTTATCTAAATATCAGAGTGGAGGCAAGCAAGGAGAAAGAAATATTTTCTGCAGGAATTTCTGAAGTGGAGGAAGAAACCAGAAGGGTCCAGTGAGGCTTCAAAATTCAGCTGATTCCAACTGGGTGCCTTTGCTTGGTCATGTCCCATGATTATTCAGCTGAACCTACATCCAGTCTTGGGAACTCAAGCCTTTGGTAGCAAAAGAGAAGAACCTCTTCGCTCCCCTCCATTGGGATATGATAATGAACAGCAATCAGAGTTTAGGTTGAAGGAAATAGTGGAAATGTGTCCCTGAAGACATATTACAGCACTTGGCCCATGACCTACATGTGGTTCTCTTAAGCCCTTAAGTGGGTCAGGGCTATTAGACATTTTCTTAATTTTAAAAATCTGAAACACTTTTATATTTTTATTGAACTTTAAAAATTTCATTGTTAATGCTCTGCTACTCCTATAATTGTGGAAAAGTGTGTGTGTGTGTGTGTGTGTGTTTAAAAATGACATTTTAAAAAAGTATTGTCTGAGAAATTTAATGTAGGACTGAAAAACTGAAGAACAGCGTTAGATTTCAGTATTATTTCTCTTCAAATCTGTCACAGTCCATTAGATAATCCTTTTTGATTTCTAAGAAAAAAACCAACAAGATTCCAAGCTCATCAGTTGGATCATCACTTACTGTATCCTGAAGGTTTGAACTGAGTCCAGGATCAATAGGGCAGATACTTTAAGATTTGTAGCCTCTATATAAGTTTCACCTGGAGCCAACCAAAGCTATTAAATTTTATTGAACTGCTAGCTTTGTCCCCTTCCCCCCAGTTACCAACTAACCTAGTGATGATGTGATTATCATCCGTTCAGGGGAAGGGGGTATTTTCTACATCAGTTCCTAGTGATCTACGCTACTTGAGTGTATGGGGGATTTTGAGTAGGGAGCACACTTTCCAGGAATCTACATACAAATTGTAAACCACAAAGTATCCCAGGGCAAAACTAACCCTTGGCAGAGAGAAGTAACTTACTTTTTCTCTCTCTCCTTCTTTTATCTAATTTCAGAGCAACTCCATGTTGTTCCTTTCATTTTTTTTAAATAAACCTCCTTATCTCTTGTAACCCATGAAATCCTTAAACATAAACTTGTTTTATTTTATAATTAAAGATGGGATTCTAAATGCAGATATTCTGGGAGTGCTAAGGCAAAGTTAAGGCATACATAGAGGTCCATTTCCAAACAAGCAGTATGGCATAGGGGGCAAAGCACAGAACCAGCTGACTGTGGTTCTGAGTTCTGACTCCATTCCTTAGAGTATGACACTGAATGTTATTTCAGTATGTTATTTCACTATCTACTCCTCAAACCCACAATTAAACAGATGGCCTCAGGAGGTTCAGAACTGTCTTCACCATCTCTCCCTTATGTTTTCCACTCTTCCCATGGAGTTGCTATATGAGAGTATGAAATGCCCAAATTGAGATGAGAGAAAACAAACCAGTCCTGTGCTCACAAATCTGTGATTGCTCTTTATTGTCCATATAGGATAGGGTTCAAGTGTAGCAGTTTGGTTGTCAAAGCTGGAATATTCCCTAGGGTTTAAGTGAACCTGGACAGTCATTCGAGGCATCAGTAGGGTAGGTGTGGGTGTACTTCTCAAGGCTGGATAGTGATTAAAGGTGGAGGGAGGGGATGGGAGGGGCAAACATGCACACTGTCCCCCTTCCTCTGCTGGGTGCTCATTACATCCATTGTCTTACTTAATGCTCATAACAACTGTATCTTTATGTCAGTTTACAGTGGAGGGACTGAGACTTAGTGATCACAGTGTGTTAATACAGCTAGTGAGAACAGGAATTCAAATGTGGATGAAGCAGAAGGACAGATGGGGAGGGAAGAAAAGTACTGTTGGTGGAGGTTAAAAGATAATTAGACCAGATTTGGGAAATGAGCACAAACTCTGTCCCTCCCTGCCCCAAATTCCAGTGCTCTTTTATAATTTCTTTCTAATTTCTTACTGTTCTTGTTCATTTTCATTTGGCTTCATCTGTGTGACATGTTTGGGGGATCAGGATGATAGCAGGATTGTCAGATACTGAGACTTGCCTGATCCTAGGACCCTTGGGAACAGACTTGTTCCAGACCTTCTACCATCTCAACCCAACATACCCATTTATTTTTATTCCCTACTCTGTCCCTACAGGACCTTTCTATTTCTTCTTGCTTATCTGGTTACTCTCTCCAGTGCTTGCCTTAGCCATGTTTTAGGGGACCAGACGGCTAATTTTACCAGGGCAGGGATTATACCTGTTCTAGGTACCCTTGCGGCCTATGACCTAGGAAAGGGTGTGGCGCAGTGCATAGTATACACTTAATTGGAATTAGAATATAAGCCTCTTCATCTGGAAAGGAATTTCTTTCTTCTCTACCTGGACAAAGTTTAGTAACCGTTCAGATCCAGCCTTTAATTTTCCTTCTATGAAGTTTTCCATACTCTATGTAGATGTTTGCCCCAATAAATTCATCATTTTCTGAACTCAATTGTGGTAATTCCTCAAGTAATATTTTAGGTAGCTCTTATAATGTTGGTTAATTTACCACTCAATTTGTATTTACATTAAACTTTTTGGGCTATATGACTTCTCTCGCCACCAGATCATACTTTCTTTGTGGATAGATGCTATTTTATCCCCCAAGACATAATTTCTTGGCAAATGGAAACTCGATAACTATTTGGTAGTAATGTTTTCCACTGTATTTAAAATGAGCATGGGATTAGTTTTTATATTTTTTTAGTTTTTTTTTAAGTTTTGTGTTTTGAAAACCTTCCATGAAAATCACCAAATGGTGATGGTTCATTAAGTATTTAAGTTAAACATTTGAGTTAAAATATTGTAGTATCAGAATTGCCTTTACTAGCATCTCTCTTACCTAATGTAGATTCAGCCTGGAGAGGAATTATAGTTTGTGCACAAGGCTGCAGTGAGGTACATCTCCCATTAGCAACAACAGTAAGAAAACAAGAAAGTGAATCATCCTTGCCAAGTATGAGGAAGTTACAGATTCCCATTTATACAAGGTAAATACTAAATATAGATGTACCCCTATTGAGGTGATGCATCAGAAAGAATAAAGAAAATGCATGAGAGAGAAGGAAAGGGATGGGTGCAAGATTAGACAAATCAAGGAACTTCTAGAGAACATCTTGTTCTTCATGGTCACAAACTTCCCTGACTGATTTCTTTCGTCTTTCTCAAACATTTCCGAAGCAGCATACTGTGGCTATTTTGGGGAAATATTTTCACAAAATATCTGAACCTTATGTTTGCTGACAGCCTATGAAGTCTAGGTTTTTAGTAAGAAAATTTCATCTTACACTAGAACTTTCCAGTCCAACTGGCACCCCAGCTTTCCATGAATCCTGAAGAACAGATGGAAGTGGGAATCTGATTTTGACTGAGATTTAACTCAGCCTTAGGAATAATTTTTAAAATCTATCAATATTTCACTAGCTTCTGGTGTTTTTTAGTGGACTGGTTTCTCTCAGGAAAAATTGAAAGAGCGATCACAAAGGTGAGAGTCTGCTTTTAATGTATACCAATACATATTAAGTAAACAAATCCATTTGACCAAGTGAGTTTCATCTCATTAAAAATGAAAATAAGAGTATGTTAGGATACTGTAAAATACTACACAGAAGATAGTAATATTGCTACCATTAGTACGTTTCTTGAGAATATGAATTCAAATGCATGTTCATCATCTCAGTCTATAAACATGCTGCCATTTGCTCTGTGTTCAAGCCCAGGCCCAGTGGCTTCATCTTTCCTGATGAAGAAATCTTTGTACTAACCAAAGAAGAGGCACTCAGCTATCGGCTGGGCACAGATGATACTGTGGAAGTCAGACCCGGGAATGTTTGGGTTAGTCAGATCCCAGAAGTCAAGTCCAACAGGGTTTCTCCATTGCATTCAAGCACACCTTGGTTGGAATAGACGAGATGCACTTTGTGGCCCTTACCACATGCAGGGTACCAAGGCCTGGGTTATGACTCTCTATTATCCATTTACATTGACAAATCAGAACAAAAAAATTTTTATGGACACATTTTCCTCCTAAATGTCAAAACTCAAGTGGGGTTTTCCCCAGGTCCCATGAGGAATCTGACATTCATTTGCAGTTTTGTCCCTTACAAAAAATACCGATCACTTGACCATTTCTATCTATATCTCAGGCTAGCCTACTCAGGGAAGTCAACCGGTGAATCTTGGGAGGCTGATACATATATGTTGTTTTTTCCAAATATACATGCTATCTTGGAGACATGAGCAAGATTTATGGTAAAATCATGGATTTTTCAGAGCTGAAAACAACCTGAAAGGACATTCAGTACAGTTATTCAGTTTTATAGAACATTAACAGCTTATATTACACAGCCAATTTCAGTTCACGTTTTCATGTACAGAACTGAATTTTTTTTTTAATTTTTTTTTTAATATTTATTTATCTTCGAGACAGAGAGAGACAGAGCATGAACAGGGGAGGGTCAGAGAGAGGGAGACACAGAATCCGAAACAGGCTCCAGGCTCTGAGCTGTCAGCACAGAGCCCGACGCGGGGCCTGAACTCACAGCCCTCACGGACCACGAGATCATGACCTGAGCTGAAGTCGGCCGCTCAACCGACTGAGCCACCCAGGCGCCCCCAGAACTGAATTTAAGGTAGGCTGAGAAGACATAATTCTTATTTTATATAGGAAAGCATATTTAGGTTTTAAATGACCAAGAGACAGCAGAGTAATATCAGAATCAACCAAGGTGTCCTGCCTTCCAGGCTAGTTCTCTTCCTATAACTGTGTTATCCATACGAGGCCTAGAAGAGTACATCTCTGGCCTTCCACTCAAAGACCAGATTTCAACCAATCTGCATGGTTATCTTTGGTCTTTGTGTCAGAACTCTCCAACTTAACTTGTGAGAGTTTAATATCTGAAGCTCCAAAGAAAAGTATCATAAATTCCAAGCTAAAGTATGGGCTTTTCTATAAGCCCTTTCTTGATCCCTGGAAAAGGACCAGCATTTCTCTGTCATGTATTTTAGACTAGAAGAAAATCTATCTCCTCTGAAACCTTCCTTGTAGCAGTTTGTATGGATTTCTTTATTCATTCATGAAATATTTGTTAATGGAATAATATGTGTCAATTTTGTGCTTTTGATTTATTTCAGACCATTGTATTTAGAAGACTCGCTAACAAAATATTGTAATAGATATTCCCTTAGATGTTCAGTAAATACATCATTCAACTTCCCAACGGGTATTAAATAAAAACATTTAGAATTGAAATAAAAGTCAGTTACTTCAGAGGTTTTTTATCTATTGAAGATTTTGATGGAAGGAGCCATATTTCAGGTTTGTTTTTTAAATCCCTTGAAGTATTAGAAAAGTGTCTTGAACATAGTAGATGCTCAACAAACCTCTGTTGATATGAAATACATTAACTGTCACCTAAGAAGATAATATGGATTTGACATAATTCTGCAGCTGTTTAATGAGCTATCATTGCAACTACTTATTCCAGTGGTTCTCAGCCAGAAACAATTGTGCCTCCCAGAGGATATTTGGCAACAGCTGGAGATACATGTGGGGGTTTCCACAATGCAGAGGCGTGGTAGAAAGGACAGGGTTGCTACTGGCATCTAGTGGTTAGAGGGCAGGGATATTGAAAATATCCTGCAATGCATAGGACAGTCCCCAACAACAGTGTAATCTGGTAATTACGAAGCAGTATAATTATCTGACCCCAAATGTCAGTAGTGCCCAGATCGAGAAACCATGACTTAGGTGAATCCCTCACTAAAACTCTTACAGGCTCTTATTTAACCTAATGTGATATTTCAAGGGCATTTTCAATGTTTGTTTTGCATTGGTGGTTTATTTCATGGGAAATCCTGAAGTCAACCCCATCACCAAAGCCATATGTATATATATATATATATATAGTCTTGGATTATTACTACCCTTTAATACGATTTCATGACTGTTACTATGATATATGAAATGGTGAAGTGTACCTATGAGAAAACCCCATGGGAACACCAATCGTTTAAGTATCACTGTTAGAATATGTCTTGTTTACTTACATGATCATACTATGAAAACTTGAATGAGACAGGTCAATTATACTGGGTAGTTGAGTATTCATATTGCTATTTTTAGATAATGCGAATTATTTGGATTGAACATATATAAACCTGAATAAATGGAAAGAACTAACATTGAAATTTAAATAGATTATAATGTTTATGTAATACTAATGTAACTGGTATCCAGTTTTGTATCCCAAAGTATGTTTACAGAAGTTGAAGATACAATACAGAAATACATTAGCATGAGCCTATTTGAAGAGTTAAGAGGATAAGAGAATGGAGTATACAGCATTGAGTGGATAGGATGACTATATAATTAGTCAAACCAGGGTACCTGTGAGAATGAGACACTTTTAATATTTAAACCCAACACAAGGACTGTTTGGGAGCAAACCAGTATATATCATCATCCTACCCATGACCAATGCCTCGGATTTGGAAAAACTAAAAAGGGATGATACTGAATTTAATATAGTACCTTCAGGGCTATAATACATAGAAAAATATTTTTTTTTTTTAATTCTGGGACATGGAAAGACTCTTTCAACATGGGAAGATGCCACAGCTTTGGAACTAGAACCTTTGGCATTGACAAAAGTGCTTTATCTGCAATAGGAAGTAGCTTTGAAGTGTCCTTATCAGTACCTTGATATGAATAGTGGTTTTTGAGCAATAGACTTTGCCACAGGGAGATGGAGCAAGAGAAGGGAAACAGCATGTACCCTATACTATTTGAGGGGACCACTTCAGAATAATGTGAGGTGCTCCCCGGAGAGCTGGGAAGCCATTGGGTGAGGAATAAGGAAAGGTGAATGGAGGTAAGGAATGGGGGACAAAGTACAATTACAGTTCTATGAGCAGAACTAGAGCAAATAAATGTGTTTACTACAAATACAATTCTTTGATCTGTTTTGTTCTTTTATTCATTACAAATACTATTTTTATTTGAGTGTAGTTGACACAACGTTACATTAGTTTCAGGTGTACAGCATAGTGATTAACTTCTCTATACATTATGCTCACCGCAAGTGTAGCTACCCTTTAATTTTTATCCTGCTTGAGGACTTGTGGGGGAATCCTAGTTATATTAGACAGATAAGACCTAGAAAATGTGAATTCTGTGTCCCCCAGATGAGATGATCAACTTGGGGCTTTTGGAAAATCTCTGCAGATAGCCAGAGGACATTTTAGGACAGGAGTGGTCTAATGCAGGTGGCCTCAAGGCTCTGTACCCAGAAGAGATGGAGGCCAATTCAGAATTATGAATAAATCTAAAGAAGTAGCTACTTAGGGTTTAGATGGTGGGAGAGGGGCAGTTTGAGCATGAAACATGAACTTGTGAAGTCACCTGAAATGAAGAATGCATGCCTGTAAGCTGGGTTCCTAAACCCAATTTCCGTGTGTGTGCGCGCATGTGTGTATGTGTGCACGCAAATCCCCACACATAAAACAAGCGATAATCAGGCGCCAGCTGGGTGTCCTATGATCCAGTTCAATTCTGACACTATCTACCTGGAGGTAGCATCAGATTCCATAGGTGAAGGACTCAGTGCTACAATACTGCCTACCACTACCCGCCTGACTCCCTTCCACCTACTTCAGATTGTAGTTGCACACTACGTTATTATCTGTGCTTCTGACCAAGCTACTATAGATTGGAGTTTCCAGTGACCCCCTCCAACTCAGGATACCAATTGCAAGTCCAGGTTGTTACCTATATTTCCAAGTAATTGGCTATAAACCAGTTGTTCCCAAGACTCCTCCTTGGGCTTTATTAGTTTGCTAGAGTGGAGCTCACAGAACTCAGAGAACACTGTACTTACTAAATCACTCAGTGTATTATAGAAGGAGGTAACTCAGGAATACGCAGATGTTAGAGATGCCTGGGCAAGGTCATGGGAAAAGGGTGCAGAGCTTCCATGTACTCCTAGAGCACACCAGTCTCCCAGCAGCTCTATGAACTCTATCCTTTTGGGTTTTTATGGAGGCTTCATTACATAGGCATGCTTGATTAAATCATTGGCCAATGGGGGCCCAGAGGTCAGGTGTGGGGCTGAAGCTTGCAGTCCTCCTTTCACAAGGTTGGTTCCCCTGGCAACCAGCTTCCATTACCTTAGGTGCTTTCCAAAAGTCATCTTATTAACGTAACAGAAGATACTTCCGTGGTTCTCTTCACTTAGGAAATTCCAAGGGTTTTAAGAGCTCTGTGACATAAAAGGGACCTAGACCAAACATGTATTTTTTATGATCATCACACTGCTTAAGCTAGTTTTTTAAAAATTTATTTTTTTTGAGTATAATTGACACCAAGTTACATTAGTTTCAGGTATACAACAGTGATTCGACAAGTTTATGCGTTGTGCTGTGTTCATCACAAGTATAGCTACCGTCTGTCACAATATCATTGATTATATTCCTTACTCTGCGCTCTTTATTCCTATGATTTATTCATCCCATAAAAACGGAAGCTAGATTTTAATTGTGCATAAGGGCCATCAAACTTTTCAATATCAATGTTAATGTAATAATCTGGAACAGTTGATATAAGCTATATACCTGAATCAGTGGGTGACCCTTATGTACTTTTATTAATATTGCCTCAAGGCCTTCCTGTCCATTTACTTGTTCCTCTCTGGGTTGGTGGTTTATCTTTGAATACTGGCCCAAGATACACCTTTTTACTGGAGACTTTTCCTGGTATTTCAGAAGCATTGACCACACCTTTGAAGTCCTTTACCTCATATAGAGGTTCTTAATGTTTTCATGTTTAACTTTTGAGAAATTCACACTTTCACACATTAGTTACAAATAAACATGGCAATGTGTACTGCCAGTAGTTCGGTTTCTGAAATGGTGCTATTTTAGCCTGGACAGAGATGTTTGAGCCAAGGTTTGACTATTGTGTTTCATTTTGCTCTTATAACCTTATGAGAAATGAAAGGAAAACGGAAGATAAAAAAGATAAGCATAGTTTTTATAAACTTTATTTAGTTGAGACCAAGTTGACATTTATTAAGTGTGTTTAGTATATAGACCTTTTAGTTAAAAGGTCACAGTGGTGAAACAGGTTTGAAAAAAATGCTACGTCAAATCGAGTATGTAAGTTTGTTTTTTTCTTATAGGCTTTTGCATTCATTGGATATGCTGATATTCATGGTGATTCCCCAAGAGAGGACGGCTATTAAGCATTTCCTAAATATATTTGACCATAAGATCCTTTTTTGGTGGAGAATATGTTAATATTACAACTTAAACAATTTTGGGAAATATTTCACCAGAACATATTCTCCAGGTGTTTCTTGGGAACTTCTTCTTTCCTTCCTTTCAAATTTGCAAGCACCCTTATAGCATATGTTTTTTCTTGTAAAATAGAGTAATTTCCCCCATATGTAGTATATAATTTTCCCCACTAGGAAACGTATAACGAGTCTATATATTAGGAAGTTCCACTTTTCAGGTAACAAAACTTTTTATTTTGGCTGGAAATATCACCTTACTTGATTTTCCTGTAATTTTACTTCTGTCTCAGCATGATCAGTTGGTGTTTTGTTCATTTTTATGTTTATTTTGGGGGAGCTGGGGACATGTTTTCACTTAGAAATAAAGTCTCTATCACATTCTACCACAGGATTTAACAACTAAGTGGTGGTAAGATGAATAAAAGTCTCCTTGAGATGTGCATAGGTGCTTAACAGGTTGGCTCACTAGCTAAGTCTCTTGTTTCTGTACACTCAATGCAAATTCACTCCTTAACAAAAACAATGATCTGTTACTATCTCATGTTACTGTCTCTTGAGTAACAGTTACTTACATTTACTTCCCATTCGTCGAAAGGACTTTTCTTTCCAAGCATGCCAAAGGTTTCCTGTAGCAAGTTTATGTTGTATTATCCATTTGTCTCTTGTGAGCTTAGTTTTTATTTTTTTATTTTTTATTTATTTTTATTTTTATTTTTTATTTGCCCCGGGACAGGATCCTATTCCCAGAGCATGGACCAAATTGTTTCTTGACCTGAAAAGCTCAAAACCTGACTCGATAATCTATAGTGACTTCCTGGAAGACCTACCAACAACTGGTCCATTGATCTTTCGCTTAGCACTTCCCTCTGACACATGCCCCTTCCATCCATTACTCACCATTTCCATTTACTGAGCATTCTACTCCCTGTGGATGCTATTCTAAGCTTTTAACATCATTTCCTCCTTTGATACTCAACCCTCAAGGCCAGAGTGTAAGTTTTGGCTGTGCAGGCCACAGGGTCTCTGCCACAACTATTCATCTCTGCTGTTGTAGCATGAAGGCAGTCATAGACAATACACACATATGGTTGTGCTCTAATAAAACTTTACTTATAAAAGTAGGCCATGGACCAGATTTGGCATACAGGCTATAGTTTTCTGACCATTGCTCAAAAGCACCCTACCAGATAAATATTCTCATCTTTGTCCTACTAATGAGGAAACTGAGGGATGTGGAAATTAAGGTCCAAGATTGCTATGTTGGTTAGCAGAGGAGCTAGGATTAAAACCTAGGTCAGCCTGATAGAAAAGTTCATGCTTTTTCTACCCTGTAAGCTTGCCCTTATACCAGAGGGTAGGAGTTAGATATCTAGGGGGAAAAAAAGGGAAGAGGGCTTATATTCACTATGAGGGGAAAAAAGAAAGGCATGGAGCTCATGGTCCATTTTAGTGACAGTAAGTAGATGAGCTTGACAGTAGAAGGGAGGAAACAGAAGGTGTGGTTCAGAGGAGTCACATGCAAGGCTTCAGGGAAAGCTAGGAATTGTGTGAGGCTAGCTGCTTAAAATAATCAAGATGCTTTTAGATACTTATTCATTATGCATTACTAACAGTGCCTGTCACAGTATAAATATCTGGGCCATGAAGTATTTTATATATATGTGCACACACACATGCGCACACAATACTGAAGAGAAAGATAAATCTGTTGAGTGAATGATGGGTTACGTGAAGATACACCACATGAGAAAATACAGGTATGAGACTATTACAGTTATTAAGCAGTTAAGGTAGGTGTTACCTTGGGGGCTAGAGCATGACTTTTTTTGAGAGTAGAGGCCATGTCTGCACCTTATCTAGAACATAACATGAAGCCCGAATGATAGCAGATGCTCCCAAGATGAATAAATGAAGAAGTACAAGGAAAGGGAAAATCAGATGCTGGTGTCTCAATAGATGTCTCAGAGGATGAATAGGAACATCATGAAGGCAAAAAGGGAAAGTATGAAGTTGCAGCTGTTTAAAGATAATCCTGATAAATTCATTTTAGACATGTTGAATTGTGTGGAGCCTGTGTTTGTTCTTTTCTCTCGTGTAACTTCCAGTCTCCTTTTTTTGGATGCCTCATTCTCCTTTGACTTGCTTGGCCAGTATTGAATCCCTGAAACCCTTTGCTTGTAGAAGTTATCCCCTAAATAAGATATTAGGTAGTGATGGCTCCGTGTTCACACCCCGGACATTATCAGAGATAAAAAGAACCACTTACCAATTTCCACATATCTCCTTCCTCACTTAATCCATTCCCTCACTGTCTTCTCCAAATTTTCAATAAATAATCAGTAAAGAAAGGTCAGAGCTTCAGGAAGCTTTTAGTTTCTATAAAGATGATTCACAAGAAGAAGAAAAATATCCATAACCTTTAGAATTCTTTATACGTTTAACAAATGTTTAGAGAGCCTGTTGTATGCCAGATACTGTGCTAGACATGCGAGATTGTAAAGAGCAATGTAGGAGTCACTTGTATCAAACAGGGGCCTATGGGAAGCAATGATACAAGCAGCTAAGGGCATTGCAGCTAAGACCAGATTTTGCTGAGACCAGCATCAGCTGGTGATGCATTCAGAATGGATAACCAGTAGAAACAGAGGAGGTCTGCAAAGACCCAAGACTGATTAAATACCTTTAAAAAAGAGAGAATTTTTGCAGCAAACTGTCAGACTCCTCAGACACTGAACCCTCTATGTTTGACCACTTCAAAAAGGCAGCTGGTGCCAAGGGTTCTACCAGATTGATCTCCAAAAAGAACAGAGATCCTTGACTGCTAGAACACCATAAGTAGTAAGTGCTGAGAGCTGACCTGGACCAGACTGAGGCCTTATCTCAACTGCACTCACAGACTGACTTAGCGTTTGGTTCATTAACTTCCTACCCTCTGTTCTATCTTGTTTATTGTATGACTTGTCTTGTACTTTGTTTTGTGTGATGTGTAAGAAGGCGAGTTAAACACGTAGTAGAGTGTCATTGAGTTTGGAATCCTGAACCTGCTTTATAATAGTTAACCTTGCTTTGTTTACTGAATAAAGCTGACATTGTAGAAAGACACAACCCCTGTGTGTGCCTTCAGAGTGTGCTTATGACAGAGATCCAACAGGGCACAGAAAAACATCCACTGAACTGAAAGCTCAGTTCAAGAACTGGGGTAAATCTGACCACCAAGGAAGCTTTTATGTTTTTATTTTATTTAGTTACTTGCACTGACCACCAGAAGTCTTGTAAATGCTTCTGGTAAGGTTTTGAGATGGTCTATTCTCCCTTTCATAGGCCTTTCCTTTAAGGTCAAGTTTTATAATAATTAGCACTACTGGCCTGAAGGTGGTGCAGAAAATGGCAAACAATACAGTTTTTTGTCTAGTGGGCTGCCATGTATTTATTAGCTATTACTGTCTTTGTTTCTACCTGAAAGTTTAATGTCCTGAGGCCAAGTATAACAAGGTAATTTTAAAATAAAAGTATTAATCAAGATATGTAGTTTTAAAATTACTTACTCTGTCTCAGGACATTAATCTTTTATATGTATTTATTGCTGTGGGCTAGCAAAACACTTGTGGAGGGTTTCTCTAAGGTATAAATTTCAGAGAAAATTTGCACACAAATTGAGTAATCTCCACACAAGTCATTTCTCCATTGTTTTCTGGAATCTGATTACTCTACAAAAGTGAAATTCTCCTTACCAGCAAAATCAGGTAGGCTAATGGATGGTATTTGGGGTCTTCCTTTAATCTTTTAAGGCCAAAACTTTTCAAAGAGTGAGGACAAACTTTTGCAAAGGTACTTTCTGTGAGAGCTTGAAAAAACAATACTCTTACTCAATAGGGGTGCCTATGTGGCATCCAACTCTTGATTTTGGCTCAGGTCATGATCTCATGAACAATGAGACTGAGCCCCTGCCTAGGGCTCTGCACTGTGCTGACAGGGTGGAGCCTGCTTGGGATTCTCTTGCCCTCACTCTCTGCCCACCACCACCCTCTGCCACGCACATGTGTGCACACTCGCTCTCTCTCTCTCAAAATAAATGAACATTAAAAAAATACTCTTACTCAAGAGTGAGAGGGGGAACAAAAGGTTGGTTGATTTCTGCAAGAGTTAAATCATGCTATCTATTTATTTCCTTCCTAAGATGGCATCTTGACCCTCTCCTATACATCATCAATCTGCTTGTAGGGATTGGCAGCTTCTTTAGCCTCTTTGGGGGCATTTTCTTTTTGACACATTTAGCTGTCGGAAGAATCCATGTCTCCATCTACAAGTAATGGGTTGGAAGAAGTCATGTGATATTACTTTCCATTTCTTTGGGTGACATTTCATGACTCTTTTACTTCAGTTCCCTGTGTCTCTAGCATTTGTACAGTGTTTTGTAGATTTTGAAAGCATGTTAACATTCATTATTCCATTTATCCTTCCTGATGATCCCGCTGGGTAGATAGGACAGCTTATATTATCCCCATTCAAAAAATGAGAAACCTGACACAGACAGTTTATGACTTGCTAAAAGTTACATATTAAAAAATAGAGCTGGGGGGCGCCTGGGTGGCTCAGTCGGTTAAGCGGCCGACTTCAGCTCAGGTCATGATCTCACCGTCCGTGAGTTCGAGCCCCGCGTCGGGCTCTGTGCTGACAGCTCAGAGCCCTGGAGCCCGTTTCAGATTCTGTGTCTCCCTCTCTGACCTTCCCCTGCTCATGCTCTGTCTCTCTCTGTCTCAAAAATAAATAAACGTTAAAAAAAAAATAGAGCTGGAACAGAAGCCTAGGCCTTGTGTCATGTCAAGGAAATACTAATGATACTCCTGATTCTTTTTTTTTTTTAATTACAAAAATTAAGCATGGTTTCTGACTTAAAAAAAAAAAAAGATTCATGTACTTCCCTAAAAGTACATTCCCTAATCCTGTACTTCACAGGGAAAAACTACTTACGGTTTGGTATATAGTCTTGTAGATTTTTATATAAAGATACTTTTAAATAACACAAACATTTAACTTAAAACATTTTGAATGGTACCATATTAAATATACCGCTTTGTTGCATGTTTTTTACCTTTTTAATAATAAATTCCTGATAATTTTCTATCAGATCAGAGAGCAGTCATTATTTCGACCACTTGGAATATTTTGTACATGAATATATCATAATTTCTTTAATCAGACTCCTATTAATGGGCATTAAATACCTTTCCCAAATGTTGTTATTAAAAACAATGCTGGAATGAGCAGCCTTTCATTATATGTGTGGGGACAGGGGGTGACTATTGGATGGTTTCCAAAAAGCACAAGTATATACATATTAGAAATTTTAATAGATTTTTCTCCATTGGCCTCTCAAAAGGCTTCAATAATCTGACACCTGAAAGTACAGTCTTAACTTACACCCTGATCAACACAAGCTATAATCAGTTTTTGCTTTTATCTTTGCTATTTCTTTCTACTTAGAGGTTATTTAATTGTTCATATTACAGGTTCTTAAGATGAATACTTTTAATCTTCTAATAAGTACAGTTAGGTGTATATAATCTCCACTGAATATCAATTAATGTCTACCCTATATTTTAGCCTATAAGATGACATATTATCATGCATTTTTCCATAGTTTCTAATTTCTGCATAGATTTTACCTTTAAAATACCTTAGATAAGTTTTAGTTTCTAACTGGATAGATTATTTTTTAAGTTTATTTATTTTGAGATAGAGCACAAGTGGGTGAGGGGCAAAGAGGAAAGACAGAACCCCAAGAAGGCTCTGTGCCATCAGCACAGAGCCCAGTGTGGGGCTCGAAGCCACAAACTGCAAGGTCATATCTGAGCCAAGCTGAGATAGAGAGTTGGATGTTCAACCGACTGAGCCACCCAGGCGCCCCTCTAATCGATAGATTTTTTGTTCAGTTTGTTTATTTAAAATATTCTTGCTTTGCAGTGAGAAAATATGGTTTCTTGTTTTTGGAATTTATTCTTGACAAATGTATGTTCATTTTCAGTAAATGTTAAAAGCTTTTTAGAAAATAATGTGTAATCTGTATTTTTTGGACAAGAAAAATCAAAATTTATAGTGGTATTAAGGTTCATTTAAGTCTTGTACTATGCTGGTGGATTTGTCATTTATTTGTTACTAACAGATTTTGTTTTGCATATATGCCAATGTTAGATGCATAAAATTTAATGATGTATCTTTTTTATGATATATCTTCTTTATCAGTGTTAAATAATCTCTTCGTTTAAATTTTTTTTCCACCTTAAAAAGACTATGTTTTTGATATTGCCATTCAAATGTTTTTTGTTACCCTTTTCCAGGTCTATCTTTACCCATCACCTTTTCTCACCCACAAAAGGGGTTTTGTTTCATGTTATTTTGGTGTACCTTTTATAAATAGCATATAGCTAATTTTAAAAACTCAATCTAAGAATCATTGTCTTTGAATATTATAGTCATTTAACATGTAGTCCTTGCTTATAGGAATTGGTATAATTATTCTTGATCTTATCTTTTTTAATATTTTCTTTTTCTGATGTCCTCCCCCATTTAAAAAAATTTTTTTTCCCTAATGTTTATTTTTGAGAGAGAGAGAGAGAGAGAGAGAGAGAGAGACAAAGTGTGAGCAGAGGAGGGTCAGAGAGAGAGAAACACACACACACACACACAGAATCTGA
Organism: Panthera uncia; assembly: GCF_023721935.1. Classification (NCBI taxonomy): domain Eukaryota; kingdom Metazoa; phylum Chordata; class Mammalia; order Carnivora; family Felidae; genus Panthera; species Panthera uncia. Next base: position 37,441,373 of record NW_026057582.1, on the reverse strand, counting down.
AGCAGGTTCCAGGCTTTGAGTTGTCAGCACAGAGCCCAATGCTGGGCTCAAACTCAATGAACCTTGAGATTATGGCCTGAGCTGAAGTTAGATGCTTAACCAACTGAGCTATCCAGGTGCTTCCCTCAGAGCTAGGGAGCGTGAGAGAGAAAGAGAGTGTCCCCAGGATAGAAAACAAAGTTTTTAACCTAATCTCAGAACTGACATCCCATCACTTCTGTAGTGTATTTATCTGAAATGATTCACTAAGTCCAGCTGTTAAGGAGAGGAGAATTACAGAAGGACTTGGATACCAGAAGGCACGGATCACTGTGGTGTCGGGGAGGCTCTTGCTATGAGGTTCCCCATTGTTTCTTCTTTTTTTTCTTATTATTTTGAAGACATTGACTCAGTGTCTTCTAGCATCCCCCTCTTTTGTATTTTATTTTGCAAATAAGATGACTGCAGTCAATCTGATTTTTCAGAAAAGGTAACCACTTGTTCTCCAGATGAATTTAGTGTCTTTTTGTATCTAGAACTCTGAAATTTCACTGGGTTTTTTCTAACTTCCATATTTTATCATTATTCATGATCATCTGTTAACATTCTCTTTAAATCTGAAGATGCATGTTTATTTTTAGCTTAGAGATATTTTGTTATCTATTTCTTTCCCCTGTTTTCTCTGTGGTTGACTTGTGGAAAACATAATATGGATATTGGAACCTCTGTATTTATCTTTTATGTGTTTCATATTTTTCATTTTTGCTTCCATGGGGTCATATTTTGGGTAAATATTTCAACTCAGTTTTCTAGTTCATTAATTTGTTTCTCAGTTTTATCCATTATGTTTTGTACATCTATTTCATTTTCCTAATTTGAAAATGTTTGCAATGAAAATGTGACCAGGGGCTTGCAGGAACCTAACACCAAATTTCCCCTAGAAACAATGGTTTGGTAATTGCTAAATCAGTATTTGCTATAACTTTATAGAACATAACTAATCACCAAGAACAAGAATTGACTGTACTTCAAAGGAACTTGGCTTTGAAAAGGTGGAAGGAGAAATGTGCTTTTAAAGTGACAAGGAGGACACCTACTGGCATCCTATTCTTGAAGCCTCTCTTGAGAGTGTGTCATCAGACCCCAAGTGCTTAGAAGACTTCTAGGTTTCCTTTAAGGCCAGGAGGTGAAGGGTGTATTCAGAGAGGAGCTTGAAGTTGTAGGAGAGTCTGCTTATTTTAGATCAGGAGCAGCAAAGGGCACAGTGAAGTATTTTGGAGGGAGAGGAGCTAGAGATTGATACGATGTCAGCCCTTTAGGGCATGTACACTGGCACTGCAGTTTGGAGACGCGAGTTAGTGGATGATCTGGTTAAATTAGGCTTTTGGAAATGATGAAGCAAGTAGAAATGTGAGGCATGATAGGAGATTAGCCTGGTGGTTTGCTAGAGAAAAGTGGGTAGTTAAGCACTTCTTTCTGTGGCTTGTGGTAATGTAGATGTAGGTCAACAGTAGCTGGATTTCTGATGTTGTAGTTAGTCTAAAAGTATGCCTGAAAGTTTCATTTTTTTTAAGGTTCTTTTTGGACATATAGGGACTATGGGTCCTCCCCTAGCCCTGTGCAGTTGTATTTTCAATTTTTCTACATCTTTTTATACCCTTCCTATAACTCAAAACATTATGGTCTGTCTGGTAGTGGTACCTCTGTATTAACTTTTCTGAACTATAAGATTTTGGTGTTATTTTTAAAGTTTCTTTGTTTATTTTGTAAGAGGGAAAGCACAAGTGGGGAGCAGCAGAGAGAGAGAGAGAGAGAAAGAGAGAGAATCCCAGGCAAGCTTTGCACTGTCAATGCAGAGCCAGATGCAGGGTTCAAACTCAGGAACCTTGAGATCATGACCTGAGCCAAAGTCAGACACTTAACTGATTGAGCCACCCAGGCATACCTGTTTTTATTTTTCGATATTACTTTTGTCATTTTAGTGGTTCTTTGGGAAGGAGACTGTGCTGAGCAAGCCATCTTGAACTTCAAGTCTCTGGTGATCTTTTAGAGAATGCATTTGTTTTTAATGTTTATTTTATTTTAGAGAGCTGGGAAGGGGCAGAGAGTGAGAGAGAGTTGCAAGCAGGCTCTGTGCTGTCAGCACAGAATCAGAAGTGGGGCTCGAACTCACGAACCATGAGATCATGACCTGGGCCAAGTCCAAGAGTCAGATGCTTAACCAGCTGAGCCACCCAGGTGCCCCTCTGGTGATCTTTCTACCATTTCTGTTCTATCTTTATTGTCTTTCCATTACCACATTTAAAAAACTAAAACATCAACAGAAGAAATATTATCAAATAATTTTGAACACTGAGAGAAGGAAAGTGGGTTTAATTTTCTGCCTTTCAGATAGGAAAATGCATATAGCACTTACTATGTTGATGTGGGAGCATACCTTTTAAATATTAATATGACTGTAAAATGGTAATGTTTAAATCTGACTATGAAATGCCATTCCTTTAACTGTAGGGATAAATGCATATCTCCTTCACCTTTAACATTTACCCTGCTGCCTTCTGACTATCAAGGTAACCAGAAGGCTCAAAAACATTCTAATCAATTCCTGCAATGAGAGAAACTCTATTAATGGACTTAGTGCAATACAAAACAGAAACTAACTGCCTATGCTGTTTTTTTTTTAAATGAAATAGAGTTACCACTTAATTTCAGGAAGACTTCTACCACTTTTCTTTGCTGCTATGAAGCTGCTCTGCATTTTTAAACAGACCTCTCCCTGTGACAAGAAGCTGTGGAGGCAAAGTACTTTTAGAGAAAAGTATTTGACTTCCAACAGGGAAGAGGATATGAGGGAGGTAGGAGAATTAGAAGTACATACAGTAAGCACAGGGCAAGTTGTTTGACAAAGCTAGGTTCCAGGACTCCTTCAGAACAATAGAGACAGGGTTTTCCAATTGCTCCCTCTGATGTTTAACACTAGAAAAAATGATAATGTTTTAACTTTCAAATTACGAAGAGTTTTTCTTATTTGTATGCTAAAGGAAAATTCAGTTTCCACCTTGTAGAATTGTTTATATCTCAAGTATGAAAGTACATTTAATGTACTTGTTACAGTATTGCTTAATGCAAAAGTGGGGCATTTAATGCCATCACAATTCTTGTCTTTCTTATTTATACAAATAATTAGAAATGTCTAAAGAATATAATCACTTAGAATTCTGTTCTCCAGTTAGCCAGGTTATATTTCATGAGAGATCTTTTAAAAGATAGGGCACTTGTTGGGATGAGCACTGGGTGTCGTATGTAAGCGATGAACCATGGGAATCTACCTCCAAAACCAAGAGCACACTTTACACACTGTATGTTAGCCAATTTGACACTAAATTATATTAAATACATTAATTAAATAAAAGATAGGGAGAACTACAATAAAATGTGGACCTACTGCATACACACACACACACACACACACACACAGTTTTTATCCTGCTTTTATAATATGTGTTTCAAATATTCTTTGAAATAATTCATTTTAAATTTCTAAGTCAAAACCAAAACCATTTTCAATCATATATAAGTGATAGTTGATATAGCTGATTGTTTTATTCCTATATGTCTATAATCATGTTCTCTCTCTCTCTCTTGAAATCTTGATGTTCATTTTGTTTTCTACTTCTGCTATGTGGATTATGATTTATTTGCTCTTATCTTCAGGGGTAAGGTAGGTAGACAGTACTAAGTTCTAGTTTTTACCTGTAGGAATCTTTTAAATCTCAAGGCTTGAAATTAACAAAGTAAAAAATAATGCACCCTTTGTACAATGTTTTCATATACAGGAGCTTGACTAAGTTACTTGCCCTTCTTTATGTAATCTTGGAACTTAAATTTGGGTTGTTATTTTTATATGATATATGTTCTTGAAAGGTTATTTTCAACATGTATGTAAATCTTAATTTTTGAAATCTATATTTACTTTGGCTTTTTTTTAAGTTCATTTATTTTGAGAGAGCCAGACAGCACAAGTGGAGAGGGGCAGAGAGATAAAGGGAGAGAGAGAATCCCAGGCAGGCTCCACACTGCCAGCGCAGAGCCCAATGCAGGGCTCAAACCCACAAAGCCACGAGATCATGACCTGAGCTGAAACCAAGAGTCCGACGCTTAACCTCCCGAGCCACCCAGCTCAGTCTTTGGTCTTTTCAAATGAAATTCTGGGTTCTATAATTTACATACAGAATCATTTACCAATTTAAAAAATAAGTTTTGAAGAATTTTGACAAATTTTCTATACTCTCTTGATTATGTAGCACAGTATAAGTCTTGAAATCACATAGTATAGGTCCTTTAATTTTGTTATTTTTTAAAAATTATTTTGGCTATTCTCAGTTGTTGGTATTTCTATACAAAAATACAGGTTCAGGTTATCAACTTCTACAGGAAAAAAAAGCCTACTGGGATTTTGATTGGTATTGACATAGAGTTTATTCATCAGTTTTTTAAAATGTTTTATTTATTTTTGACAGAGATAGAGACAGAGCATGAGCAGGGGAGGGGCAGAGAGAGAGAGACACAGAATCCGAAGCAGGCTCCAGGCTCTGAGCTGTCAGCACAGAGCCCAACATGGGGTTTGAACTCACAGACTGCGAGATCATGACCTGAGCCAAAGTTGGATGCTCAACCGACTGAGCCACCCAGGTGCCCCTCATCAATTTTTGAATAATGGTCATTTAAAAAAAATTATTTACTTTTGAAAGAGAGAAAGAGTTCAAGTAGGAGAGGGGGAGAAAGAAAGGGAGACGCAGAATCTGAGCAGGCTCCAGACTCTGAGCCATAAGCACAGAGCCCAATGCAGGGCTCAAACTCACAAGCTGTGAGATCGTGACCTGAACTGAAGTTGGAAGCTTAAGCGACTGAGCCACCCAGGCGCCCCAGAACTGTCATTTTTATAATATGGATTCTGATAAACAATATCATTTATATAGGTTTTTTGAAATTGTGGCAATGTGTTTTAATTTTGATATAGGGGCCTTTTGTATCACTTGGTAAATTTATTTCTCAATATTTCATATTGTTATACTAATATAAGTTGTATTGCTTTATTTTATATTTTATTCTCCAATTGTTTATTTCTAGTATATAGAAAATAATTTTTATGTAGTGACTTTGTATCTTGTAAAGTTGGTAGTTCTAGTGAGTTTTTGTTTTGTTCTATTCTTTTATAGGTTCTTTAGGATTTTTTTATGTATACGATCATGTTAACTGAAAATGAAAATAGTTTTAGTTATTCCCTTGCCAAGAGGTAGGTCTTTTATTTCTTTTTCTTGCTTAATTGCACTGGGTACAACCTCAAGTAGAATATTAATTGGGAAGGATGAGAGCTTATATTCTTTCCTTGTTTTGATTTTGGCAGGATGGTGTTTATTCCTAATCATTTAGTTTTGTATTAACTGTAGATTCATGTATTTCCCTGTAGTTGCCTTTGATCAAGTTGAGAAAAGTTTTTTTTTTAATTATTTTTTGTGGCTTTTTATTATGGATGTTGAACTATGTCAAATGCTTTGTATCAGAGAAAATTTTATTTTCTTCTTTTTCATGAATTACATTGGTTTCTTTTTCAAATATTAAAGTAATCTTATGTTTATGGAATAAGTATTACTTATTAATCATATCCTTTTTGTATATTTTTACATTTAATTTTCTGATAATTAGACTGTTGTATTTATGTTCCTAAGGAATACTGGTTTGCAATTGTATTTCCTTGTCATTGTCTGGTTTTGGTGTCAGGGTAAAGTTTTGGAATATTATTCCTCCTCCTCTATTTGCTAAAACATTTTGTGTAACATTGGCTTTATTTATTCCATAAATATTTAATAGAATTCTCCATGGATTCTTTTCTTTTTAAAAATTTATCTTGAAAAAAAGAGTGCACACCTGCAGGAGCAAGGGCAGAGAGAGAAGGAGAGAGAGAATCTCAAGCAGGCTCTGCACAACCCTGAGTGCAGAACCCAACATCGAGCTCAAACTCATGAACTCATGAACTGTGAGATCATGACATGAGCTGAAATCAGGAGTTGGATGCTTAACCGACTGAGCCACCCAGGTGCCCCATAAATTCAATTTTTCTGATAGTTATGGTGCTATTCAAACTTCTGTCTCTTCTTAACTGTTTCAGTAATTTTTTTGTTTAGTAATGTTGTTATAGAATTTGTCCATTTCATCCAAGTTGTTGAATTTTTTGATAATATATTTGACAGTATGACAATAATCATATTTATAATTAAGATGATAGAAGTCTGTAGGGTCATGTTGGTTTTCTCCCCCTACTCCATTGGTGATTTTGGAAATTGATATCATCTTCGTCTGGCTTTTGTTTTTTGGTAAGTCAAACTAATAACTTACAGTTTTTATTTCTTTTCAAAGAAGCTACATTTGCTGTTATTGATTTTCTCCTTTCTGTTTTTTCACTGATTTATGTTCTTACTAGTAATTCCCTTCTGTTTACTTGGTATTGATTTTGCCTTTTTCTAGATTCTTACAGTGGAAGCTTCAGTGACTGACTTGAAAGTTTTTAGTTGTTGTTGTTTACTTTTCTCATGGTATGCATTTAAAATTACAAATTTTCCTCTTTCTTTTCTTTCTGCCTCTCATTTTTTTTTCTGGGACTCCAATTATTCATATGTTAGACCTATGGATATTGTCTCACATATCACTGAGACAATGGCATTTTTTTCTTCATCTGTATACTTCAGTAATCATAGATCCTTTTGCCGTGTTTTCAAGTTATCTTTACTTCTGTGATGTGAATTTGCTGTCAAATCTACCATTGAAAATTTTATTTCAGATATTAGAATTACTTTTAGCTCTATATTTCCATTTTTATAGTTTTGCTTTCTTCCTCATGTTCATGTTTTTTTCTTTATATTATTGAACATATTTATAATACTCTAAGTCTTTGGCTGCTAATTTTATCTTATTTTCATTTTGTTTTAATTGATTAATTTTTCCCCTGGTTATGGGATGTATTTTTCTGCTTCTTTGCATATCTGTCTGTTTGTTAGGTGCTTGACAGAGTAAATACTACCTTGTTACATGTCTGCTTTTTAACTCCTGGTGGGTATCAAATACCTTTGGGCAGAAACCAAGGTTGATTATGTAGCTCACATTATTACTTTCCTTCTTTTAGTTCTGTACTATTGTTCTTTCATAAGTTTGGTCCGGTATTTTGGTTGCTTATGGAAAGAAGGATAGTCCAGTATATATTATGGTCTATAGTAGAAATCTATATTTACTTTTGTAATTAACTTTGTATGAAATAGTTGGACTTAATTTTATCTTTCATGGATTTCACTTTTCACTTCTGTATTTCATAATATGACCTGGTCTTTAAGTTCTTTTCATTTTTCTCTCAGTTGGCTGGGCTGTATTTTTAAAAAGTATGTGAAATATTTCCTAAGAATATCTTTTTGTTTCAACACAGAAAAATAGTTGACATTATGTTAAGTGAAAGAAGTCAGAGAAAGACCAACACTGGGTGATCTCGCTTATATGTGAAAAAAAAAAAAAAAAACATAAAAAAAACCAACCTCACAGAAACAGAATAGAATGAGGGTTGCAAGGGACTGAGTGGGGGGGGGAGGGGAAACAAGGGGATATTGGTGAAAGAGTACAAATGAATAAGTTCTGGGGATTTAATTTATAGCATGGTGACTATGGTTAATGATACTGTATCATATATTTTCAGGTTTCTAAGAAGATATGTCTTAAATGCTCTCACCACACACACATACACAACGATAAATATGTGAGGTGGTGGAGGTGCTAACTAACCCTGTTGTGGTAATCATTTTGTAATGTTTCCATGTATCCAATTATCACATTGTATAACTTAAACTTATAAAATGTTATGTGCCCATTACATCTCAATAAAGGTATAAAGGCATTTAATTGGATATACAAACCTTGAAGGCAACCAGTACAGGATGGGTTGCATATATTATTGCAAGTTGTTTTTTGGTTGAGGCTTATGATTTTTATGGCATAATTATAATGGAGTCTCCTTGAAGTACTGATGCTGACAGATATCAAGGGAGTTTTACTGATCTACACACCTACCAGGAAATCCAGAGGAGAAAAATTGTCCAATATTGATCAGAAGAAAAATCTATAGTGAAATAAAGGCTGTTTTTAAAATTAGACGAAAAAGTATGGCTTAACTTTTTAATTTCAAGAGTGACATAAATGTGATAATTGCATAACTCCAGAGTGTTTACATTTATGAAGCTATAAGGTAGAAAAGAGTCAGTGGGACCAATTCATTCATATGGATCTGTTGGATGCTGAAGTTAATGAGCTTTTCGTCTGAGGTCAGTGATTTAATGAGAAAATCAACATACAAAACAGATAGTAATTAGATATGAGTTAATATGTATTATAAATAATTCCCTCTTAGGAAATAGGGGATGATCTCATAAAGTATTTGGGAGAATTCTGTGTAATGGAGGAAGGATGAGAGCACAAGGAATTCTGGTATTCCATTACTATAGTTTATGAATTGCTAAAATGCTTCTGTACTCGTAGAACAAAGCTTCTGCCTGGAGCTACTGTTTTAGAGGGCATCCTTGACTTACCTGTGATCCAGTAATAGAAGAGCGAAAGTTTGACATAGTAGCCTTCTAGTTCTCTGCTTCACCATCAGAGCCTGCAGCCATTTGATTGATACCAGTATCTTTGTCCAAAATTATCCTTAAATATTTGACTACGAGTCCTGCACAAAGGGCTATAGACTTGTGTTGCTTTATCTCCAAATGACATGATCATAGTTTATCAATAAATTAGGCACTAGTACATTTACTTTTCCTCTCCTACCTGGTAGGTCTGGCTTTAAGGGTATCAACCCATATCACAGCCAGACTCCAAGCCAAGGGTGGATGATGCCTGGTGAGACCAAAGAAATGACCTGGAGACATCAATCAAGACATAGGTTTCTTAGGGGAAATTATGCGTAGGGAGCAACAGACTGGACAAAGAATCCATTACTGGAATCTACATGAAGCAAACTTTTATAGCAAGTATCTGTAGCTTTTTCCCTTCTTGCATGGCCAACATTCCAAAGAGATCAGGGTCTGCAATCTACTTTCTTCATTAACAGGGGAGACACTCTGGGTCAAGCCTCTGGCCTCGAATATACTGCTACATGTTGTTCTGCATATACTGCTTGATAGGAATCTAGGAGGAGAACAGGATTCTGTATATTTTCAAGATAGTGATTAACATTGACATCCAAGCATGCTTGTATAAAGTAGATATCCAGCATGTACCATACAAAGGATGAAGTCCAAGCACTGGAAAATTATAGAGCTCATTTCCCAGGTTTGGATGGCTTTTGTAAATTGGGTTGGGTTAGTAGGTATTGAGGCAGAGACCCAGATCACTGCCTGTTACTTGTTGTTAGCAAAGATAGCTGAGCTCACTTAAAAGGAATAGAATAAGTGAAGTGGGAATCAACAAAGATGATTTATTTTCTTTCCCAGTAGGACAGATCAGCAGGAGCTTGTCACACATGGTTAGAGGAATAGCTGATGATTTAATTTTTCTCCCAACATCTTTTATATTTAGATGGTATATGTTACTTCTCCCTAGTGAGTGCCTATACACAAAGTTCATTAAAGGTGAAGTTTCCAAAGTCATAAATACTAACTTCTGTCAGAAAAATTTTCAAAGAACATTGCAATGAAGTTGCTTCCTTGTCTAAGAGATTACAGAAGGCAGCCAGGAGGAGAGGAATACAAATTATTGAGAAAGCCACAGCTTTAATTATTTTTGTTATTTTTTTTTTCTGAGAGATAAATTGCAACAGAAAAATAACAGAGCAAGAAAATCACTGCAGTACATTTAAAATAAAAATTTCTCCCCAAACTACCAGTCTGTGATAGGAATGAAATGAGCATCATAATTTCTTCAACAGAAACATATGTTAAGTACTTACTTGACTGTGGGAGTATAGAAAAATGATTATATTTCATATCTAATGCAAACTGGGTAAGGTAAATATAGGTCTGTTGTTGGAATCTACTGGAGAGATTAACAAGATGGCAAATTACAGTTTCTACACTTGCATAGAATTTAAATTGAGAGGATATAAATGAAATTCTAGTTAGCTGCGTAACTCCTTAACTGTACCCAGGAGTGCCATGACCTCATGTGTGCACATGCTTGCCTCCACACATACACTTACAGTTCCTCTAGCCATATGAATGGTCAGTGTGATGATCATGGGATTGATTTTTATCATTTACATCAAAAGGTGATTTTAAATTTAATGTCTGGGTGGAATAGATCTATGTTTAGGTTCGGGATCCAGCTGGAAAGACAGCATCACCCAAAATGATGAATTTCGTAGGCTGTTTTTCATTCTTACTAAGGACAGAAAAATTATTGCAGGAGAAGTATGACTCAGAGTTTGCTAAATGGTCTAATCAATATTCTTCTCTCACCCATTTCCCTACCAGTACAGTAGAAAGAAGACAACATCCCACAAATGCAGACAAGTTAGAGATAACAGTGGAGACCCAAGTTCTCCTATTGCTCTGGAATTCACCTGTTGGTGAATTATTGCTGAGTGATTTCTCTCTTAGCATTTGTTCCTCATCAGCCTAAGATCTCCATATTGAAATGTGGAATTTTCCCAAGTGTTTCTCTTGTAAAATGCCTATTCAAAATCTAACTATACTATATCCAGTGAGGGTTACTTTTATTTGTGGTCTCTGCAGGATCCAGTGTCTTAGATTCAGAAGTAAGCTCACAGTATTCCTTCAGTTCACATGATCCTATTCTGGGCAAGACAACTCAGGCCAGTTTTTTCCCCCATAAAGACTCTGAGTGTTACGAAGAGCAACACTGTTTATATGTATTAAGTTCTTTTTCATGCACTATGCTAAATGTCACTTAACCTTTACAATAACTTTAGGAGTATGATTTAGTACCACCCCATTTTGCTTCAGAGAAGTGAAGTGACTTGTCCAAGGTCACTCTGTTGTAAGGCAAAGACCTGGAATTAGAACAAAACCCCAGTGCTTGCTTTTTAGCTTTCTGTTTTATTGGGTTAGCTGAGCATAACTCCTTTCTGCATGTCATAGGACTGCCATGGGACTAAAGCATTTAGGGCCTTTTATGAGCCTTTCCAAAAAGTGACATTCTCCACTGTTCTTCTATCCAAATGAACGACTTCCATTTTGACAAATATTTGGAGTGATTTTTACCTGTATCTTTTCTCTTCTCTTCTCCATTCTGTCCCTCAAACCTGCAAACAAGCTTAAATCCCTCTAGTCCTAAAAGATGTCATCCAGCCATCTTCTTTTCCCCAAATGCTAGCTCCATGGCTCTTTGACCTTTTCTTTCCCACTGTGGTTTTCATGAGACAAGTCTCAGTGCTCTGCAACCCATTTTGCACCATCCATTTGTTTCATGCTCCTTGGCAGCCAGGCCTTTGTTTCTTTCCCTTTATAGGAAGTGCTTTGCAGAGCATAACTGATCTTCAAATTTAATAGCTTTTGTCAGTCTTCCTGATCTTTTATACAGCATAACTGAAATTTCTCATTCGTTTTGAAAATCTCTTTTGATACATGCTGTATTATCATGGTTCTCCTGTGTAAATCAAGGATTGGCAAACTGTGACCCAGAAGCCAAATTTGACCTACTTTATTTTTTAGGTAAACCTTTATTGTGACATAGCCATGCTTATGTAGTTTCTATGGCTGATTTCACACTATAATGGCAGACAGTAGTTGCAATAAGGCACATTTTAGGTTTCTCTACACTCATATTCCCTAAATGTATATAGACCACAAAGGACCATTTCTGGATCTTTTTTCTTCACCGTGTCCCATAGAGACTTTTTCCATTTTCTTAGTTCTTCCTTCCACTTCCCTGCAGTCAGTATTTAAATCTCCCTTTAGTCCTAGGTATTCCCTGGAGCCCTGGACCTGTACCCCATTTTCATCTGCCTTAAGGGCATTAGCACACAGGTGTTATTCTGCCAACTGATTCTAAAATGTACATAACTTTCACCATGAAGAAGACCACACCTGATTTCCTAAGTCCAACAATGTCTGTTAATGATGCTATCAGCAATTCATTTGTGCCACACTTTATAGTTGACAAAACATGTTTACATTTGTTATTTTAATCCTCTCCATTAGTCAGTCTTTTCCCCTCTGCCCTTCTTTCTTGTCCTAAATTCTCACATGCATTAAATTCCTAGGTTTTATGGATTTGACCTCTGCATTATTCTTACACTCACTCTTTCCTTCTGCCTTAGTCAAATCCTTATAACCTCAACCTGAAATAGCAGCCTCTACTCCTTCTACGGTGCTTTACTCAACACCTCAGAGTTAATCATTTTATTAAGGGTGGTTGTAAGGAGATCTTTGCCCTGGTCAACAAGCTTTGGTTTCTTTCTGTTGCTTATCAAACTGTACCCTACACTCATCAGCCTGCCCTCCATTTGTATTTACTTGACCCTTCTAGCTTCATCTCTATTTCTGTTAAGTGTGCTTTGTTTCCACTTGGCTAGAATATCCCATCTCCCCAGAACACACTTCATGTGTGTTTACTTCTTCCCTCTATCTATAATGCCATTCTCTAATCAGTTCAGATCCAACTTACTGGATTCATCCAATCCATTCTCTAGTGTGACTAGAGAAAACCTGGTTTAGTGTAACCATTCTGTAGCCATTACTTACCAGCTCAGACCCATGTAGATTTCATACGCATGCTACTCTAAGGCTTCAGGGTTACAGTTGCTTTGGTGACACTCATATCCTGAGCCACCATTTCCAAAAGTACAGTGCCGTCCCCTGGTGTCTGTATTGTGAGAGCCTTTGAATCTGAATCATATTGTATGAACATACTGTATTTGAATCAGTCTTCCCTTTCCCTAATGCATTTAGGTTACTATACCATCCTTTTGCAAAGAGATGTAGAGTCAGAGTATCTAGAAGCTACCAAGAAATGCAGGCCACACCTGGGGAGAGTAGAGGAAGTTAGGTAATGTTTGGGGCAGAAATCTGTTAGGATGCCATTTCAGTGCCTTCTTTTGGATATTGTACTAAGTTGGGGTATAGTGGGTCTATGGGAGCCCATCTCCACTTGGAAGAATCACCCATAGGTGGTTGTCTCTCCTTAGTTCTATCTCATTAATCTCACTCTCCTCTCTCTCCTCTCTCACATTTAGATATAAAAGATGGAAGTGTTTTTCTTAATGAACTGAATCTACTAAAGAGAGTCCATAATAAAGATTTACTAAGTTCCAGGTGTTGTGCCAACTTCTTTATTGGTGATCTAATTTAATCCTAAACTTCCCTATGTTTTAATCCTAAAAACTTCCTTTTTTTCTGCTGCAACGTGTTTATTATGTGACCAAAAAAAAAAAAAAAACTACACCACAGCCTACTCCACACGTCTATAGGAGAGTGCAGTCTTGCCTGCATATACTACAATGAGGTAGAGACTTCACACACAGCTTCACAAAACCCACAGAGTAGCTGGGATATGCAACAATGCGATGTCAGCTCAACAGGAGGGAGTGGGGGTATGACACTGGTTCCTTGGCACACAGTTTCCCAAAGAGGGGCAAGTAGATTGTTGTTGTTTTTCTTTTTAAAGAGAGAGAGAGAGCGAGAGTGAGAGCGAGAGAGAGAGAGAGAGAAAGAAAGAAAGAAAGGTCAAGTTTTTTCAACTCCAGTAGCATTTCAGTGACTAAAACTGTTCCTTCATACATTTCTCAACTGAAAGAAATAAGGAAGGGTACTTGTCCCCTCTGAGAGAAAGGGCTCCTGTGAGCCTTCATCTGCTCCCACCAAAAAGCAGCCCTTTTTTAGCTCAGTTACAAAAGAAAAAAGTCCTGTGACTTTGTGATTAAAAACTTCTATCAACCCTCCCCCCCATAGAAGTGCAACTTAAGAAGGTGCGATAAACCATTTACAACTATATACAGCAGCCACTCAAATATCGTTTATCCGGTCCAGTTTCAAATCCAAATCCCTGTGAGCTAGATCTTAGCTCCATTTTACAGACGGGGAAATGGAGATAGAGAAGTTTGCTGACCCACCCAAATTTACAAAGCTATTGTCTATAGACCTGAATGAACAATACTGTCTTAGAGGTTGTTTGTTTTTAAATCTTCAACTTTGTCTTGTATTTGGAACAGAGAACTTAAGTTCAAAAACGAGAAGTACTTGCAGCTGCCCTCTAGTTATCATGCTGGGATTTTACCTTCATTAATATAAGCATTCAGATGCTGTCTTTAAGCTGTTCTCATGAGCAGTCCCTGCAGTAGATGGTGCTGTCCCTTGTTCAATAATGTAATTGATGGTGACTGGGCTCAGACAAATCAGCATTCCTTGTTGCTTCTACAAATTTACTACAGGCTTGTTAGTGTTGGGTTTGATGTGGGATAGACAGTGGTCTCATCTTCCACCTCAATGCCATAGAGAGGAAATAAGCATCAAGGGAGTGTGCCCTTTAGAAGAGCTTTGTAGGGCAGAATGGCAAACAGGGCCACTTTCATGAAAGTGTGGAGGAGCATGGTCCATTGTAGCTGTAGAGAGAGTATATGGAGAACTCAGATGGTAAAAAGAATGATTTTCAATGTATTTCAGGATGGATTTGAAGGGTGACAATTAGAGGACACTGTGCTGTGGTCATCAGAATAGAAAGTACAGAGGTAAGAGTAAAGCTTTGGGTTTGCATTAAGGCAGAGCCTTTTTTCAAATCCAAAGAACATGCTTATTTTCGAATGCTTAAGAGCTGGATGGAATGACAAGGATAAGAGTAGAATGAGAGTGGTTAGGAAAAAGGTTGACGGATAAAAAAAACAACCTTGAAGCAGAACTTATGATAAGTGAATGGATTTTGTTAATACCAGGTTACAATGGCTGGGCTTCTGTGTCAGTATGAAGATGCTTTCACACATGTTTGATTCTCACAGCTTATCTGTCAGATAAAGAGAGAAGAAAATCTTGGCCCCATTTTAAAAATAAAGTGGAAAGATGGAGAGACTGGGAACAAGGGATGGCAAGTAGAATGACTTACCCTACGTCATATAGCTATTCTTATATTTCTTAAGATATTGTGGTTCACTACCTCAATTCTTCCCCAAGTATCCCAGGAATTTCATTTTCTGTCATTGTTAATGGAATCTATCCCCCTTTACCAATGCAGATCCACACAGATAAGGATAATTGTGAGCCTAAACAGGAAAGAGAGTGTTCAAGTCTATGATCAAATGTGAAAGTAAAGATAAGCTAGACTGTAGTTGAAATACTCAAGATCCATAACACTAGATAACATGCTGTATGTAGTTTGTTCCACACTGTGGAGAGATAGTATTTGGAAGTGTTAGCTTGACTAAATTTCTTTAATACAAAAGGTCATTATTTAGTTTACAAAAGATGTCTTTTAACGTTGTTAAAGTTTTATAGTCGATTGTAATGAGATTGCAATTGTTTAGATTTCTCTATGTGTAAGTACAATCTAAAGCTTTTTACATAGCCTGTTTTTTGTTTTTTGTTTTTTTCTGATCAGGATGTTTTATTGTCCTTTGTATCTTTAGGCATATCCATTAAAGGGGAACAGCAAGCTTCCTTTACAAGTTGGCTACAGATAGGGACAGAGTCAGGGCTAAGCAGGGCTTTTCAGGACTCCACTCTGGGAGCCAAGCTTACAGGCAACCTGTGGAAATTTAGATGTTCAGTCACATTTACCTGCTGTGCAATGCCCTCCTTCCTCCATCTCCTCCAAATTTTAGTAATCTCATGTCCTAGGGAGTGCTGTAGGGAGCAATTCCCAGGTGACATTAATTATCTTAAAGCATAGTGCTAGAATTTGACAGGGATCTTCTCTCAAAATTGTCTCAACCTTTCCAAAAGCAGAAAGAATTGAGAGCTGAAGCAGGAACATAGGAGGAGCTAGAGGGAGTGATAGATGGCAGGATTTAGAGCTAGGTCCTGGTCATGTAATTGGGTGGCAGTCTGCATAAGAAACTCTTAATGTGACAACATCTGCTCTGCCTTTGAGTAAGTTATATACCCCCTCTCCCCTGTTTTTGTTGAACTCAAGGCAAGGAAATAACAAATGAAAGTCTGACTTATATTACATGTGTGGTAGTGCTTGTCAGTTTCATACTGTCGTCACATATTTAAAGGGAATCCATACAAACCATTTCCAATGCAGAGTGACTTACTTTGACAGAATTCCCAGAAATTTCTGCCTCATCAAGGAATTTTTCTTTTTCTCTGAAGTCATTACGATTTTGGCCTCATGTTTCTGTTTTAGCATTTTAATTCTGATGCTGATTCCACGGGGCAGGTCTTGAGTCCAATTCTGTGTTCTGTTTTGTGTCCTGAATATGTTTGGAACTTACTGGTGCTGTTATTGCTAATGATAAAAATGATGAGGATCTGTTTGGACAGGGATCCTCAGCTATCACCAACTCACAGTCATCCAATTAATGAGCTAAGGAACTGGAGTGCAGGAGTTGGTAGAGGTGACTGACACAATGGTTGCAGAGAGGAATATATAAGTGTCATTACAGGGAGGCTAAAGAGTCTTAGCTCAGGGTCCTTACACAGGCTACCAGTCAGCCTGGTAGTGGTTGGATGCATTAGGTGTTTTTGTTTCAAATTAGAAAATTTTTGTCTACAAGTTCAAAAGTAGACTATCTGATCCGTTTTTTTCGTTATCAGTATAGATGACAGGATTTTAAAATGACAAGTGGAATAGGAGTTCTACCATCTATCAAGATCTCAGACACATTTTCGGTTAGTGTCCGTAGCAATAGAGCATGATTTTTGTCATGTTGGTGCATAACAACAGGATATGATAAAAGTCAGAGCTGCTATAGTTGGGCATCTTGCTGTCCTGGTTGGCAGTTGCATGGCAGTTTTCCAAGAGCTCTATGATAATTAGAGCAGTTCTATTCTTATTCCTGTATAGTTTAGAATTTCTTGAACTAGAATCCCCAGAACCATCCATGGTTCTGGTAGAGGGTTACTTGTGCAAGAAGTGTTCAAACAACTGTGCACACGTGTGTGCATACACAGATAAGCAATGATGGGTTATGTTAAAGGGCCAGAAGCTCCAAATGAAAAAAACCCAATGGTGAAAGCTGGGAAAATTTAAGCAACAAAATAAATTTAAGCATTAGAATATAACCCAAAGTATAGAATATCCATATGTTCATACTGCTGTTAACAAGTTATGCATAAATGTGGGAAAATAGGCAAAGCTTCCTTGTGGCAGAATTACAGATAATTACAAATACATTATCTTCCCTCAACAATGTGGATCATAGCTTCCTGCTCCTTAAGTGTGGACTACACACAATGACTGCCTTCCAAGGAATACAATATAGAGAAGGGGGAAAACAGTAACTTTACAGTGGAGAAGCCTACAAGTACTACCTAACAATGTGATCAAGGTTAACATCAACAGTTACATATCATGCTGATTGTATGTGCCCTTGCTGTGATGTAATGAGAATGGAACTATACTGGGGTCTTCTTTTCAAAACCCACAACCCCAGTCTAATCATGAGGAAAATATCAGACAAATCCCAAATGTGGGAAATTAAGCAAAATACTGACCAGTAGTTCTCAAACCTGTCAAAGTCATCAAAAATAAGGAAAGTCTGACAGTCAAAAGGAGCCTAATAAGATATGAAACTAAATATAATGTGATGTGATCCTGGAGTAGAAAAAGGAAATTGATACAATCTAAAGATACCTGAATAAATTATTGGCTTAAGTTACTCTGTCAATACTGATTCATTAATTATAAAAAATGTGCCATAATTAGGTCAGATGTTAATAATAGGAAAAAAATTGGATATGAGAACTCTCTGTACCATCTTCACAAGTTTTTATGCATTTAAAACTTCTACAATGAAAGGTTTGTTAAGAAATCACACCTGAGAAGTAAATCAAAAGGCATTATATTATTGTTCAAATAAGTACTAAATCCTCCCTTTTTCCATATCACTGCACTCAAATGAAACAAGATAATTCAGGTTTTTGTGGAAAATACGGAGTTGAATGTTTGTAATCTTCTTATATTTAAAATAATAGTGATAGTGTACACAAGTAACAAATTAATAGAAGGACTTAAAATGAAAAGCCACAGTCCCTGCCCCTATGCTGGCCTGCTTTCTAGGAGGACCTACTTTAACTCTTGTTGCTGATCTCCATGTCTGGATTTTTATATTGACTCTTGCTTAGACAAATCAGGAAGATTACTTACACCTTTCAACTCTTCTTATTCTTCCTTCCTATATATTTTTATCACTGATTTTAGATTTTAGTTCCTTGATTGTTTACCATTGTAACTTCAGATGGTACAATATATTTTTTCTTTATTTTTTCACTCCCCATTTGATCAATGAGGATGTTAGCACCATTTCTTTTTTTCAGCCTTCCTCTCCTTCTACCTCTCATTTTTTTTTTGTCATCACCATACTCTTTTTATTGATTTTTTAATTCTATAAGAAATCGACAGTCCATATTTTTAATTTTAAAATATTTAAATTTAGAATCTTATAGATGATACTCAAGTTGCCTTTGACACACCCTAATCTACCTGTCTCCAATCTTGATTTCTTTCCCACTTTCACAGAAATAACCCTTTGTAGCAGTTTGATATGTGACTTTCCAGCTGTATTTCTATGCATTACTATGCCTATATATTTATATTAGAAAATGTAAAATGTTTTATTTTTCTATAATTCTCTAAGTTTTTGTATTATACAACTTGTATTTTACATTTAATGGTACATTTTGCATACTATATATATAACTTACTAAATATGGAAGTAATGCACGTTTTCCCTACTCCAGTAAATATTTCATAGAGTGCTGATATGTGGCTTTTTCACTACTGACAAATAGTTAGGTCATTTACTCTTTTTTAAATTTAAAAAACTGCTGCAGTAAACATTCCAGTATATAGTGTATTATGTATATGCATACATGTTTTTCTAGGTTACACATGAAAGAGAGAATATGTGAGACATGCAGTGAGGACAAACACGTATTAATTTATTATCATGTGCCAAATGTGATTTACTCATACTTTGTTAAGGGATTTTTGTCAATGTCCACATCCTTTTCTTGTAATGTCTTTATGAGGTTATGGTATCTTGGTTATGCTTAACTCACAGAATAAGTTGTGAAGCATTCCCTCCTTCTGTATTTTCTAAAAGAGTTTTTCTACGACAGATATTGTTTCTTCCTTAAATATTTGATGTGATTCATTAGTTAAGCCACTGAGGACTGGAGTTTTCCTTGTTGGGAGGTTTCTGATAATTCTGTTTCTTTAATAGTAAGTTTATCATATTTGTTATTGCTTTTATGAAATGTTTTGGTAAATTGTGCTTTTTGAAGAAATTTTCGTTTCATTTAGGTCATTGGACCTACTCTCAGAAACTTATTCATCATACATATAGTTGTTCTTTTAATGACTATAATCTCCAGTGATGTTCTCTCCTAATTTGTGGCATTGGTAATTTTTATTTTCTTTTTTTTTCAATCCCCTGGTTAGTCTTGTCAAGGGTTTATCAACTTCCATTGATGTTTTAAAGAGCCACTTTTGGTTTTGTCAACTTTCAGTCATTGGCATTCTATCTGACTTTTCTGGTCTTATAATGTTTTCTTCCTTCTATGTATTTAATTGATTGATCATTTTAGTTTCTTAGGAGAGAAATTATGAGCAATGATTTTTAGCTTTAAATTTTTAAAAAATTATTTAACTTTATAAAATATCTTCTAAGCACTGTTTAACTATATCCCCCAAAGTTTGATACACAGGTATTGTGTTTTCTATACCATTCTATTTGCCACAGAAAATAATTTACTTATGACTTTTTTCTGTGACCCCAAACCATCACTAACTTGCTAGATATGTGAAAGAGTCATCATGGGAGTGAATCTTCCAGTCCAGGCAAGTCTTCAGACATCTGCTGTCCTAAAAGATACTTAGAATTGTGTTTTTTACTTAGGAGTACATTGTTTATATTCAAATATTTGTGACTTTCTAGGGATTTGGAAGTATGCCACTTAATATTTAAGTATTTGAGACTTTTCAAATATGTTGCTCTTTTGCTGTACAAAAATTACCCCAAGATTTAGCAAAATACAAACATTCTCATTTTCTATGAATAAAGAATCTGGGAGGGACTTAGCTGGTGGTTCTGGCTCAAGGGTCTCACATGAGGTTCTAGTCAAGACGTTAGCCAGGACTAAGAATCAACATGGAAGACAAGTAGGGGGCCTAAAGTTCCCTCATTCCTCAAACACAGCAGTATTGAGGCCAGAAGTTTTGGAATTCCAGGAATCCAGGCTACAAAGTGACAGAAACATCTTCAGGAGCCCACAGGGACAGCTTGTCAGGACAGAGGTGCGTGCTTGCAAATTGGGAGAGATAAAACAGGCAGAGTAGGTACAGACCAAAGAGGGAACCCTTTCCGTGGAGAGACAAAAGGAAGAGAAAGAGGCTGTGGAGGTATGGGATTGTATTTGGACAAGAGAAAAACCTCTCCGGACCACGGACCAGGGGACGGAAGAAAGCAGAGAGTGCCAGTCTCTCACTTGCAAACAACCTTAGGAGTAATGATGCAGTTGCGTGACTTTCTCTGGACTGACCAGAGCTGCCCGTGTGTGTGCCTGGCCCATGGGGAGGGTGTGCCAGCCCTGGGCTCCATAGCTAGCTGAGGCACAATGCAGAGGAACATTGGTAGAGCAGTCCCCTCCCTCCAGTGCTGTGGGAAGAGGGTGTATCACTGCTCCAAGCACCAGCCAGAGGCCCTTTGTTGCTGGGCAGACTGGCACTACCCCAGAACTGGGGCTCATGGAGTGGGATTCTTTAATACATTGGGGTTTGAATCCCAGCTGAGTGCCTGGAAGGTGTGGGAGACTGAAGCAGGACAAACCAGTGTCCATGTGGCACTGTGAGGACTGCCTGAATAGTGTGGTTGTGGATACCCACTCTCCTCTGGGGAGGAGAGATTGGGGTGTCACCATTTTTCTCCCCATTACCAACACAGTGGGGCTACAGAGGACCGGACAATGGTCTCCAGTGGAGGCAGACCCACTTACACCAAATGCTGCCCTCTGTGCCTGGCAACTGCATATCTACCAGAGTGAGAATGACACTGACCAAACCAGACTGCCCCTCCTCCAGACCAGTGCAGCCACCTGTTACAAGGCACCATCAGACAACAGTCTGGCAGTTTGCATTTCTGATTTGATTCTTGGTCAATTATTATATATATATATATATATATATATATATATATATATATAT